>NW_022196915.1:3072772-3147794 GCF_008632895.1 Mastomys coucha | reverse complement strand
AGTGCTGGGATTAAAGGCATGTGCCACCACTGGAGATACATGTAGCTATGAGCCACATGACACAGGTGCTAGGAACCAAGCTCAGGTTTTCTGGAAGAGGAGAATGTTCCCTTAGCCACTGAGTCATTTCTCAGGCCCTGTTAGCATGAAATTTTATCTGGGATCATTCTGAACTGTTAGAAACATACCCTTGATTTAAGATAGGAGCCATCTTCAAAGACAGTAGTTGTAGGTGTGATGCTTATTCTTGGTCCTTAACTTGACTACCTCTGGAATTAGCTAAAATTCAAGTGCCTGGGTGCACCTGTGAGGGATTTTTTCAAATAATTTGAATGCACTTTTAATCTGACTCTTACAAGGTGGGAAGGTCCACCTTTAACTGGGCCACACCATCTCCTGGCAGCCCATATAAAGGCTATGGAAGAAGGAAGCTCGCTGTCTTTGCCTGATTGCTTTTGATTTCCCTGGCAGTCTATTCCTTCACTAGCATCAGAGCCTAGTTCTTCAGGGTTCTGGCATACACACTGAAGACCAGCTGAGATATCCAGCCTTGTGGATTGAAAAACTATTGATCTGTTGGACCTTCCATTGGTCAACAGCCATTGTTGGGATAGTTGAACTACAGCCTGTAAGTCATTCTAATAAATCCCATATATATATGTATGTATATACATATCTATAATATTTATTATAATTTACTTATATTTAGTATTTATAATAATTTTACATTTATTATATTTTATAATAATATTTATTATTTTATTATATATTATATTTCATTTAATTTAATGAATTGCATATATATATACATATATATATATATATATATATATATATATGTATATATATGATCAATACAGTGGGCTAGTCCTTCTTGTACTTGAAGCTTCTCAGCTTTTCAACCCCTCCTATGTTTGTTCTGCTTGCACCCATGGAAAGCTCTTTGCCCTAGAAGGACAAATGTAAAATTGGTCCACCTAGGTAATTCAGGAAAATCTACCTTTGTAAGGTTGATTGCTTACTAACTTTATGTCTGAAGCATTCTCTTTTCTTTTTTTTCTTTTTTTTTTCTTTTTTCTTTTTTTTTTTTTTTTTTTTTTTTTTGGTTTTTTGAGACAGAGTTTCTCTGAGTAGCCCTGGCTATCCTGGAACTCACTCTGTAAACCAGGCTGGCCTCGAACACAGAAATCTGCCTGCCTCTGCCTTCCAAGTGCTGGGATTAAAGGTGTGCATCACCACCACCTGGCAGCATTCTCTTTTCTATGTGTGATAATATATTCACATGGATGCTCCAAAGGCCCCATGATGTTAACTCTGGAATGCAGGTTTACTGAGACCAAGTGCTTATCTGGAGACTTTCATGAACACCAACTGGACATTTGAAGTGGAAAGCTATAGAGTAAATGGGTATTCCTTGTGTCAACTCTGGAATACATTGAGGACATACGATATTAGTGGGACTAGTGCAGACATAGTTTCTTTGTTAGTTGTGGCCCCCAAACAGTAAGGTTCATCAAAGAACTTGTCATGTCCTGGATTGGACATCCAAATGTCTTCAAGAAGCATTTGGGGACTATAGTCAGTCTACCAAAGACTAATATAAGGGATGTGTTTAAAATCTAGATTATGGATGAGTCTGGAAATCAGTGTGAAATTTCTAGGATTTGATATACCAACTAAATCAAAATTTAAACTTTAGGAAAACCCACACTATCTAAACTTAGCTTTGTGTGTCGCATGGCAGTTAACAACGCATTGTTTTACTTGTGCTAAGTAAATGATTTCTTAAGTAAAATGGAATTGAATCTGATTGATTATGCTCAGGCCAGTACATTAAGCCAGTACAGTACGGTGAGACTAGGAAGCTTGTGGCTCTTGCTTCCTGATATGAGCCTGTAACTGGAGTGTTCTAGCTATCTTTGGTACAACAATAGGGCAAGGCCGATACTATACAATAATAATGTTCTTGAATATTTAACCTTACAGAGGTAGTGAGGATTCTGGGTGTAACCTCTTCAGACTTACCGTACCAGTGAGATCAGGATAGAGTTTGATGATCACAGAAAGTTTAGAGAAGTGAATTGCAAATCTAGAGAGTTACAAAATTACTCTTCTCTTTAGAGCCAAGGCTGACTTAGATAAAATTAATTTAACTTTATTTTATTTAAGACTGACTTAAATAAAAGGCATTTTACAAGGTGCTCAAAGACTCAAAAAATGTATACTAGATATTGGGTTTGCGATGTACAGGCTATTTCTGCTTGTTTGTATTTGGTTGAGTAGCTCTTGTTCTACAGATAGGATTTTGCTGTGTATCAAAGGCTGGCCTCATGGTTGTGGCCTTCCTGCCTCAGCTTCTCATGTGCTGAGAGCACAGATGTGTGGAATCCAATGTAGCTCATAGTTCCATGGGTGAATTGGAGGCCTCGGGGATGAGAATACACCTCCAAGCCAATAAGACTGGACTTTGATTGGAGTTCTGACATTTGGTAGATGGCCTTTGATCAGGTTAGTTCACTTCTTGAGACTCTTCTCTTCTCTATGAAATGGGATGATTAACACCTAGGTCCATAGTTGCTGTGAAGAGGAACTCAAATATGTCTTGAAAGAACCCACATGTTACTGTTATATTCATGCCATGAATCCACATCTGAGCTAGCATCTCACTAACACCCATCAGTTCTCATGCTGTGGACTGGAAACTGCCTGAATGCTGTAACAGAGGAAGGTTGAAGCTACCTCTGACTTACTGAATGGCTGTAATGGCTTCAAAGAACAATCCAGATTCCAGGTTGAGCCTGCATCTCTTCCCCAGCCATTGGCTGCCATGGATATTGCTATGTTTTCATGGCAACAGTGTTGAACGTGGTGCCTAAGGACCCAGATGCCAGTTTGCTTTTAGAATATTCCAGCCAAGCCATACAGGCATAGGAAATACACTCAAATCCTCTGAGCTTTAGCTTCCCTTTGTATGAAACAGAACACTAAGTTTCCTAAGTCACCATGCGCTGGGAAGTATTGCCTGAGGCAATGCCTATAAAATGTTTTTTAAAGCTGTGGAATCCAAACAGTTAGTACCTGCTGTCGCCCCTACTGGGCTGTTTTCTTCAGTCTGGCATCAGCACGAGGAACAAAATGTGAAGATGACCTAGAAGCCTTCTCCATTATTCAATAAATATGTATTGAGCATTCATCTTTTTCCAGCTACAATGGGCATGGGGGATAAAGGCAGAGCTAGTACTCACATGCACACTGCACAGAGCGCAACCTCCGGGAGGCCATGTTCCAGCTGGGCATTTAAATGCCACCATAACAACGAATGCACACAGTTGCAGGTGTTTGCACATGGGAAAGTGGGGAGCAGTGGCATGGAGGGGAGCCTAGGAAGACATTCTAATTGAAGTGTCGCTAAAATATATTTCAGGCTAAGATGAGTATCCATGCGATGCTCCGAGGACAGGGAACATATCCAAAGCAAAGAAATATTTTTATTTGTTTCCTTTATTACAATTCAGTTACTGTGATGCTAATATAGTAACTCTGTGGAAGTCTAAGTTTTTGTTTTTGCCTAAGATGATATCACTAAAAATGTTACATAAAATTTTAAAACTACAGCATTTGCCAATAGGTCATTTACCTGGCCATTCCCCAGGTCGCAGCAGCCCTGTATGCCCAACTGCATATATGATGGCCTCCAGCCCAGCATGTGGCTGGGTGCTTATTATTCATCAGAGCTGGCACTTAAATTACTCTTAATGTAATTGTTTAGTCAGATGGCTCTAGTCAATCAAAAGGCCCTTGTTTAATTTCAGGTATGATAGAAGGCCCATGGTAGTCTATTTGACTATAAACTATAATCTATTGTGAAGTCATTTTGAGAATTAAACATTTATCCTGCTCATGTGCTATTTTAGATAAGGAAAAAATTAGACTATCAGGAGAAAAATGCATTACAGAGTTCTAAGACAAAGATTTTCCTTTAAAACATGTCTCATTAGTGTAACAGTAAACAACTAATGAGAGGATTAAACACTAATAAGATAATTAGACACATTTCATGATTATACAAAAGCTTGTATATCTGTGAATGAAGATGGCTATGAAGTAGGGTTAGGTAGTATTGTCCTTTGTTTCATGAGCTTTTCTATGAAATGTGAAAGGACACACAGACACTGTCCATTCTCAACTGTAGTCATCAGAAGTGAGAGCATTTAGTCTTGATTCCCCTTTCTTTTAATTGACGTGGCTTTTTAAATTTTATTTTATTTTTGGCTTCCAAAGCCTACAGGGCACAGGGAATTCTTCATTTTTGTTGCTTTGATTTTCTATTAAGTAATAATCCTGCGAGAAGTATGAAGAAAGGGGAAAGAGAAGACTGAGAACTGGTCCAGGGAGGCTACAGATAGAAATGATGGGGAATAACTCAAATGCTTCTCTGATTCAGTTCTTGACAGCGGCTCATTGTTCTTAGAAAACAGCGAAGTGGGCCCATCGTAAATTCAAGGCTATGGGTAAATTAGCACACTCAGAACTACTTCAAAATGGAATTATTTTGTCATTTTTATTTCTTTATTTCCCTTATAGAAAATAAATGTGGGTTGGGCAGCAAATTAAAGGATCATCTCTTCTCCTTGTGAAGCTGGTGATCTGAATATTATCTTTGTGGAGAATTTGATTGGGGCTGAGGGAGTGATCTTATTATCAGGACCCTTTGGCCAATGATCTCATGAATAAGGGCATGCATTAACTTATTTTCTATTTATATCCGTTGGCAAGCTATCATTCATTGTTATTGTGGAGATTTGGCTAAGTAATAGTTCTCTGGAGAAATTATGGGTTCTTTTGTGTGGTTAGAGTTTCCTTTGAACTTAAAGAGCCAGCCAGAGACTGTCCCATGGGTTAAGAACCCACTCTCCACCCTTTTCCTTTAACACACAGTTTATTTGTAAGGCTTCTGGCAATTCCTTCTTCCGAGAAGTTAAGAATGACACATCACTATTTATTTTTTTGAAGGGGCATTGATTAGAAGAAATAATAAGCATAATTCTTTTACTATGAAACTCAATATATTTTGAATACTTGGCTGGGCTACATAACAACTGTCATATGTTCTTTTTCTGGCATCAGCCAGGCTGAGCCAAAGGCTGTCTGGTGGATGACCTCTGGTCATGCCTTTTCACCCCTGGCCTTTACAGTTATTACTTCCTTGTTCTGATGTGAAAAAAATCCTATAGTTTCATTACTATTTGGCCATTTTAAAGAGTTTGCAGTGACTACTAACTCAGTAGGTTATTTCTCTCTCAACATCTACCTGGGTGTTTAACAATAGCTATTTTAAAAACTCAGATTAATTAGCAATAGCTATGTTTTAAAATCTCAGACCAACTGAAAAATAAGAATTTATCGAGGTCAATGTGAACACAAAACCTCCTTCTAAATCTGAAGCATGTCAGTCTATTTCAGAACAGAGGCAGGCTCGCTGGATGAGGCACTGCCAGAGGGGAGTAGGCCTTTTACACATCAGAGAGACTTAATGCTACATCTTTCCTTTAAGGCTCATTTAGCTTTGGGTCCTCAGATAAGTGGCTGCATGTCTTTGAGAGTAACCTCCTCTCACATGAGAGAGCTGCAGCAGCACCTGCCTATGCAATTGATTGGATTTACACAGGCAAAGAACCTGACATGTGGTGAGCCCATTATAAAGTGAGCGACATAGCTTCATTTCCGTCCTGGTTGCATGTGGATTTGGATCAATAAAAGCCACCTGCCTACCCACACATCACCACACTAAAATATGACATGAGAATGGAAATGACAGAGCCTTTTCTAGTTCTGTGGCCCTCAGGTGAGCAGCAGCAGCATCCCTTGGGAGCTGATTAGAAATTCACAGAATCTAGTGTAATGGCACCCTGGGGGATTTGTGAGCATGGCCAAGTTCAAGAACAAGATGTTGCAAGCTAGACCATGACATTTCCTTTTTGAACACTTCAACTACCATGGCTAGCTGTCTTTTCACTATTCACCTGTTGGTGTGCTGATTTAGTGGTGACAAAAACACGCAGCGCCTGCTTCTTGAGGCAGGTTGACACGTGCTAGTTTGCGTGTGTGTCTATGGAACATCCCTCAGCAGAGGGCTTGGCATAGGCGGAACATCTATAAATGTTTATTGAGGGAGATAAAACAGCCAGCCTTCAGACAAGCAGACCTTCCCATCTGTTCTGCAGAACCACAGCAGCTTGGAAGGGCCTGGAGAGAGATGAATGTGTGGAGGTCTTTGCCAAGAGGTATTACCCAGGCCTGGCGGAGGATGGGCTTGCTCTCTTCTTCTTTGCCAGAAGATGTTCTAAAGTTATAGAAAGCCTGTCAAATGTGTGCAGCCAGAACAAAGGCCATGGACCTTCCTTGCTTGGTCCTCTTCTCTGCCTGGAAAAGGTGGTGTGGTCATGCTCCCAGGACAAGTTTTACTAGGCGAGAGTTTGATTTCTTCCAAAGGGGCAGAGAAGTAGATAGCTAGCCTTGCTTCACAGTCAGATTCTCCCACATTTGTGACTAGCTGGCCAAAGACTTAAAATGTATTTATCAGGTTCAAATGTCTTAATTGCTCATTCCCAGGTTTTCTTGAAGTAGAGAAAACCAAGCAGCTATTACTTAGAGAAAGATGATACGGCTGGAGGGAATTTGGTGCCTTGGGGGGAAGAAGAGGAATAGGAGACCATGGACTCTTGGAGCTTTGGGAAATTAATTGTACTCCATGGCCATGAGGAAATCAAATATGGCACTTCATTAACATGTCCAACTATGGTGAATATATATCTAAATTGGGTTTCGTCAATGTATGTCTGCAGTGTAGGTCAATGAAATCTACTAGTAGTGCCCAGAACTTCGAGACTGCAACTTCTCTCAGAGGGAGTTAGGGCCCTTTCAAGTCTCCCTGTCCCTTCTGTCCTGGCAAGATTAACAGACCTGGAAGGTTCATGGTAGAGCCTTACATTTTGCTTATGGCTCTGATTTGGTCCTGGAAATAAAGAACTCTAAAAGATCAATATCGTTCCTTTCACAAACTGTTCTGTCCTTGCAGAAAATCTTGTTTCCCATCCATCTGTCTCTCAATTTGTCTGTCCGCCCATCCATCCATCCATCCATCCATCCATCCATCCACAATCCATTTTCTCATGTATCCAATGTGAATAATAAGATATACATTAGAAGAAAAACTATCAGATAAACATCCATATAAGAAAATTTTCCTTAATCCTTTAAACCATATTTTCTCCAAACCTCCATGTACTATTGTTGTTCATTATGTTTTGAGTTAGGATTTTATGTAGTTTAAAGCAGGTTTTAACCCATGATCCTCCTACCTCAGTCTCGTACTTTCTGTGCTTACATATATATGCAGTGGTCTGGAGAGAGATGAATGTGTGGCAGATATAGAATTTTTACTCATAAGAACTTGAAACAACCTGAGTGATTATTGAAGTAGCATTTGGGTTAAAGGGCACAGATTAATATAATAGTTTGAATACTACTATCTGCGGTATCAGACAGTTCTCTACATTTCAATCATTTAATAAAATGAAATCTTAAGGAATAGACAGGATGCAGTACATGCTAGCATAGTTGGCCTTGGTTGACAAGGAAATGAAAGAATTTGAAAGGTCACTCTAGGCAGGTTTTAAGGACCAAATTGTCTAGGGTTCTGCATCTTCCCTGTGTAGTTCTCTCTGATTCTCTGAGTATAGGTATCATTGGTCCGATATGGCTCTAATGGAAATGACAATTGCTTACATGGCACTACATCAAACTGACCCCCAGGGTCACACTAAATTCAAGGAGCCTAAGAATACAATACGACCTAGCTGTATGCTGGATTTGACAATTCTCCATTAATCAACACTGTGCTCCTTTTGTCTCTTCCTCCTGCAAACCTGGAGAGAGAGTTGACATTCCCTTTCCCTACTTTAGAGTCAGTTCTCTGCTGCACAAAGCCCCTTCCACCCACCTGGAGAACAAGAATAGAACCTCTTCATGCCATGTTTTGACAGTTTCTAACAATTAATCCAGACTCATATAGTTCACAAGGATACTGCGAGAGTTAATGGGTTATTTGAGTGATTTCTGTCACTTTGATCACTGCCTTTATACTATGTTTTTGACTCATGTGTGGAAAAGTCAGGGCTCATTGTCCTCCTTTGCACACCAGGAAGCTCAATATACACAGGTTGAAAGGCATATTCTGCCTGCTGTAACAGGGCCACTCCTGCACACAGCACCCTCTCTATTGTTACAATAATTTTAAAAATAGAATTTTCAGGGAACGCAAGGTAAGACAAAAACAGTATTTTAACAGGGCTCTTCTTAGTGCGTTGCTATGGAATCTTCATTCTGGGAAACATTAGGAAACTTAGCCACCCCTGTGCCTCTAATTCCTTAATCTGTAGATTAATCAGTCATAATTCCTACTCTGGATTGTCATATAGATTAAATGTGGTGATTCTTACTTATTGAGTATCTAAGGCAATATCTGGACTGTACTGTGTGTATTGTGTCTTTCAGCTATTACCAAGAGAATTGCTATGCAGTTCTACATCTCTAGAGGAGGAAAAGGGGCTATGTGTGTTTATATTCCTGGAAAAGTGATGTTAAGATAGAAAATTAAATACAACATTATTTACTTATAGGAAGACTGTGCCAAATCAACCAATATGAGCCAAACTTCCAATATGAGCCATGGTCATAAAAATAACAGAATCGTTTGCAAAGGGAAGCAAGGATAGTGAGGGAGCAGGGACACTGTGGTGTGTCTGTCCAGGACACAGTCTAGTGGCACTGGATGCATCCAGATATCATCTGACTGTGGTGGCATCCACAGAGAGAACAAAGTGCCATATGTTCCTTGAGCCAGTACAGGTGCTCCATTGAGGTCAACACGGGCACTGTCAGACCATAGCACTGAAGGTAATCCCTTCTGTCTATTCTTGAATCGTTAGCTGTAACACTGAGTTTTGTCTTATTCTGTAGCTAAAATAAAGGTGAAAAAAACTTAAAACTCAAGGAAAATCATAAAATACAGGCAGGCTCAAAGGAACGGTTAAGCTGCTGGGCGGTACATAGGTTGCAGTATCTCCCATTGGAAGGCTTTGCAAAGTGAACCATGGAAGAAAATCACTCAGGATTACAGCTCAGCAAGGCAAGAGTAGAACCCAAGTTTCTAAAGTTCTAAAGGCCCTCCCCTCCTGTTTAGGATGCTGCTGCTATTATATCTCAATCTGAGTGTGAAACCAGCAATCTGATGACATAGCTGCTATTGTAATGGCTGAGCTTGGCCTTGAGAAGACTAGATAATGAGACTGGGTTCACAGTAGGACGCTAAGGCCTTCTCAGATGTCTCCTGGGCTTTTTGATGTTGTTGCTTTATTTATTTATTTTTTTTTTTCCTGCTCAGATTCAAAATGTAATTGTGTGATTATGTCCTGGAGAGGAACACTGAGTATGGAGGGAGATGGTTTTTTGAAGTATTAATTTTCCTCATGACTCCTTATGTTCTCACTCCACTTTCCTTTTAGGGATCACACAGATGGGACTCCGAAGTCTAGCCTGGGCAATTGTTTTGCTAGAGTCCTTCATTGATTTTCATGTCTCATGTTATATTCCAGCTGAGGATGTCCTTTGTTTGTGATCTTGGACTCTGTTGCTGTGAGCCAGAGAGATTTCCTTACAAGACTCACACCAGTCTACAAGGGGCTTCATTGCCGATGATTATGGCCCCAACTTCGGAGTTTGAATAATTTGGAGGTCTTCTTGCAATCCAAACTTGATTGAGGATTACACTGAGCATGTCAGACAGTATGGCACTTTTTGGGATACAGAGCTGGCCTATGTATTAATAGGTCAGGAGCATCTTGGCCAGCCTACCTGTAACATGCTTGCAATTTCAGAGCCATGCTCTATCATGAGGGGCTGTGTCCACTGTAAATGGAGAGAAGCAGTAAATCTCTACTCTAGGCTGGAGGTCTTTAATCCATCAGGTTGACATGGTGCCTCTTATTCTGTTGTCCTCTGACACAGAACAGGTAAATGCTGATGGGCCCCAAACCCAGCATCCTCAAGTCAGTCAATGTCTTGGTTCATGTTTGTAGACAACCTAGTGTGTGGCTGAAGTGCCTGCAGCTTTGCATCCAGGTGTGTTGATCAGCTTTAGCCTCTTCTCTCCTGAGTGGTGTGTCTGCCCTGCAGCTCACAGCTGGCAATGACCACAAGGTCTTTTTTTGTTGCTGGCAGTGCATCTGCTTCTCAGCATAATGAGCTTCACTTTCTCTATCTCTCCCTTTAACTAATTGCAACACAGAAGCACATTCTGTGCCCCATCTGTTTCTGTGATTGATTGTCCTAGAGGGTTGTTCAAAAAGGAAAGCCAGGCTTCAGTGTGACCTTTTGGATCATCATAAACTGCGTGTCTAAGCATGCCCTTCTGTACCTGTGGGCACTCACAAGAACAGGGAGAATTTGCTTCCCACGGATGACTGAAGCCTCCTTACTCTTACTTTGGACAGGCTTGTACTGAACACCTGTGATTCCTGCTTCACTTTCCTTATGTCCACCACAGTCAGCCTTTCTAGACATGGGTATTATATTTTTATGGAGAATTGAGAATAGTTATAATTAGGGAGGGTGCAGCAAAAGCTTAGAAGAAACCATTGCCCTAGGAGTTTGATGTGCCGTGTAATTTTGCTACACAATTCTTTTACTTACGATAGCTAAGTTCTAGGAAGTCACCAAGAACACTGAATTAGCAAGTATTGAACCGCTATTCTTAGAGGAAGGGTTTCTATAGATGCCTATAGGTTTCTATAGGTACTTGGCCAACTTTAAGTCAACTGGTTTGTATGCATAAGACATCTTATTGAGTGTGTACCAATTCAAACCAGTAAGTTTGTGGTCAATACCACTATATTCAACTCATTCCTGGAAGAAGCTGATATAATGCTGATATATTCTTCATGTTTGTGTGTAGAAACCCCAGATAGCACCTCAGCATTGCTCTAAGACCTAGGCAACCAGAGAAATCACTACGGCATCACAGCGAAGATCATGTGATGACACTTGTGGGCAATATAAGATCTAAAAGAGAGACAGACTGTCACCTCATTAATTACTGATCACCTGCTATATCCCACACAGCTCAGCTTTCTTACAGATAAGTATGTGTTCACAGATGCTCACAATGTTGTTGGGTGTGGATTCTTTGGTTGTATATAAACATGAGAAGGCAAAGACCAGTATATTTAGGACTGGTTATATTTTATTATATGAACATCCTGCATCTAATTCCCTTACTCTGATGGTCTGTGCTCCCATAAAAGGGCAAAAACTTTTGTCCCTAGACACAGACCCACTTCTCAAATCATGTTAATAGAGATCTACATTTGATGTAATTAAAAGTATACCCTCTTCTTGGTCACACCTCATATAGTCACATCCAAAATCCTTCATGAATACACATTATTGAAGACTTGTATTGGAAATGATGAGCAAGGAACCCAAACCAGGGCACATGTGCTTTGTGCCAGTGAGTTTGCCATCACTAAGGAGAAGGAGTAGAAAATGCAATCTAGCAAACAGCAAATACCAACAGGATGGCACAAGCATGGGGCTTGATTGTGGATATGATGTGCTAGCTTCAGGAATTCTGGCCCTGACTTTCCTGAAATGAAATTCTGCAACTTGGAATTATAAGCCACATACGCTTCTAAGTTTCTTCTTTCACACATTGCTTTATGTCTGGGCATTTGTCACAGAACCAGAAGTGATGAGAGGACAAGGTGGATAACTTTCTAATAGTTTTTTTTTTTTTGTCCCAAGTATCATGAGCATGAGCTAAAAGTTTCCAATTATCCCTGCAAGTGAGGATCCCACTAGATTTGACTACTTGGTGGCTGGCTTGGCTTAGAAGGGATACCCATTGGGGTGAGGTGGCAATAGTCCCTACATTTTGAACTTTTCACTGGGAGCGTTTTATTGGAATATTGGAATGCTGTTGTGTCTGTCTGCTCTGTGTTACTATGACAGAGTCTGGGTAATTTACAAAGAGCATGGGTCTATTTCTCAAAGTTCTAAGGCTAGGAAGTCCAAGGCTAAACCAGTGCTCACCACTTCCTTGCTCCTTGCTGTGTTCTCAAATGCAGAAGGAGTGGGGTGTTTTTTCCAGCAATCTATTTCCATGGCGACTGTCACATCAGAAGCATCTCTATAAAGTATTATGTTCCCTATACCAGTGCCATGAAGAGCTATCTTCATGAATCTCCCATAGCAGCAGGCATGCTCAGTTCTCCTGTCAGCCCCAGGCTCATGTTATAGTGTTGAGTTGTATGTTCTGAAAAGTCCAGAATGCTTGTTGTCTGTGCCTCTACAGGAACCATTTGCTGATCCTTGCTGTGCAATGAAAGTTATAATGTAGACTGAGGCACCTGGGGATAGAAGGTGAAGAATGATTCTCTGTTGACAAAACTGGCAGAGCAGAGGACATCCTTAGTTCTTGCTAATCATTTGTTCATAAGCCTTTACATATGCTCCTACTTTCCTCTTGGTGAAAAGTGAGAGAAAATGAGACCTAAAGTTGCTCTAAGAGTAGGACTACCAATGTGAGAATTTTCTTTAACTATCAACTTGACACACCCTTGATTCCCCTGGGCAGAGGTTGAAGGACTGTCTAGATCACATTGGCCTGTGATTACATCCGTGGAAGATTGTCTTGAATTTTAATTGATATGGGGAGAACCTGCCCACTGTGGGTGGCTCCATTCCCTGGATTTAGTGACTGGACTATAAAACATTGGAAAAAGTGACTAGAGTAGAAAGCTGGCATGTGCTCATTACTCTCTGCTCTTAACTTGATACACTTTGCTGCTTCAGGTTCCTGCCACCTTCACTTCCCTGTAATGATGGACTCTAGGCTAAAATAAATCCTATCTCCTTAAGTTGCTTTTTCTGAGAATGTCTTAGCTCAGCAATAGAAATAAAAGTAGGACGCCGAATCTCTACAGCTTTCAACAACATCACAGTCTTCTGCTTGCACCGAGTTCTGCTCCATGATGTCCTGTTCGATTTCAGTAACAGAACCTCCTGCATCTGAGTGTCTGCCAGGCTTGTGGAGAGAGGGAAAGGGGAAGAGGAATAGAGAGAAGAATATGGAGGTGGAGGAGCAGATGAAATGACTGAGCAGAAGCTTTTGCTGATACATGGTATATCACTTTGTTTGCAACTCATTGGCTGAAGCAAGTTGTATAGGCAGGCCTGCATTCAACAGTACGGGACTGTTTAATACTTGTACCCAGAAAGGAAGAATATGAACAATGGCTCATTCTTCCTCACAGTTTGATAGAGTCAAAAATTTTTTTTTCTCTGAAAGGGATATGCTCAGAGGTGAATGGAAGCATATTGTGTAGGGAGGACATTGCAAGTAGCTTCCATGGCTGATTTTCTGGCTGCTCCTTCTGACTGGGTAGGTACTCAGGTAGGTGAAATGAGACTAGCTAGGGAGATATGGAAGTGTAATGAGCTAGTGCTTTGGAATTAGCTGGGCAGATTCAATGGCAGGCAGTGATGAGCTGTCAGAGCAAGGCCTAGAATTCTGCATTTCTAACTAGCTCTCAGGAATGTGGTTGCTGCCAGACCTGAAAGGCAATGATGTATGTCACTAGACACTCAAAAATGAAACAGAGAAGTGAGTGTTCATTAGCAAATCATTCCCGTCAAATGGTGGAGGATGACTCTGAGAGCAAGTGTTGAACCTTGTAAGACTGTATTGAGACTCCAGGGTAGAGGCAAGAACTGAGCCTTGGTGAGAAGGCTAGCTTTCTGAGTGGCAGGCAATCATCAGGTGGCAGGAGAATGGTCAGTGGTTAAAAGCCATTGCCCAAGAGAGCAGTTTGCTGAAGGCTGATGTCAAACAGGGTGAGTTGCCTCCTGCCTGGGCCTACCTTCTGCCAGCACCTTCAGCATCAGGATTATTTAGGACTTCAGAAACTGGCAATAAGATAGATGTTTCTGAGCATCCACACAAGAACAGTTGCTATTGGCAGAATTTCTGTGTGTGTGTATTTTAAAAATGATTCTGCATGGTTAATAAGAATCATCCAACATTTCCACTATTATGGAGGATGTTCCATTTAACTTCTGTTTGTAATGAATGTCTTGCTGGTTAAGTCCAGACCAGAACTACAATGGTGAAGTTTGAGGTTTGAAGATAAAATGTCAAGGTGTTAAGTGTTCTATAGAATGCCCATGTCATGTCTTCAAAAGGAAATGTCTAGTTCCTACAAGTAGCCAGGTTAATGTTGGCCTAGTCCACTTTTGCAGTCCAAGAAGAGTGCTTCGGAAGAGTTTAGATGCAGTGTATTTGGCATTCAGATGTGCCCTGTCTTGCCATCAATGACTCTTACATTGAAGCTTTTATTGTTTTATTTTTCAGTTGTAGGTGAGATCTTGGTATGTTGGAAACTACACTTGACTCCTTTGGAAGAGAAATGCATGCCACCAACCACTGATTGATTTCCCTTGCCAGAGAACTTGCTATATTAATAATAGTTGGTTGCCTGGCTGACATTTTTCTCTATCCCACTTTGTCTCTCTTTCCTTCCTTTCTTTCTTCCTTCCTTCTTTCCTTTATTCCTTCCTTCTTTCTTTCCTTCTTTCTTTCCATCCATCTTTCTTCTTTTCTGCTGCACAATTCAAAGTCAGGGCCTCATACATGGCAGGTAAATGTTCTACCATGGAGCTACATCTGAAGCCCAGATTAACAGTAACTAGTAAAAGTGTATGGCAGAAAAAAGAGCATGTCCTCAATAATGCAGGGAGTGTTTTTAAAGTATAGTGGTTATTTTTTAATTCTTTAAGAATTTCGTGTACTTATCACAATATATTTGACCAGTCCTATTTAGACTTCTGATTCCCCTCTGGCCCTCCCTCCCATTTGGTGTATTTTGGTATATGTGCTGAAAACCTGGAACACTCTTACAAATTTCAATGTTAAGGATGACTCATGTATAGCTCCAGTCAACAAGAGGCAAAGGTTGGGAAAGGTGTGAAAAAGCTGAAACTTTTACACTGCCAGTGGAACTGTAATAACAATAGAAGCACTTTCAGTAATAGTTTGGGATTTCCTTAAAATGTTCAACCCAGATTTACCATATGACCTAGAATGTCAACTTCAAGGACTCTGTGATCAAGAGAAATGAAAACATGTCCCTGGCAAAGCTTCATAAATGTTTATGGCAGCATGATATATAGTAGCCAAGTAAAATCAAAGGCTCTCTCTCCAGAGTGGCCAGACTCTAGTGCATCCATGTAATGAATGCTGTTTGGCAGTGACAAAGATCAAAGTACTGGCCATTTGTGACAAGGGTGACCCCCAAGCATCTGGGTAAATAAAAGTTGCAGGCACAAAAGACATTGATATGAAGTTCTCATAAAGGGCTAGTCTATAGGTAAGCCAGGGATAAACTATAGATAATCTAGGAACTTGATTAGTGTTTGACTGAATCTAGGAACTTGATTAGTGTTTGACTGAAGCTAAGGATAGGTAAGGTGTCTCTTGAAAGGATGAAAATGCCCTACAGTTGGATAAGGTTGATAGCTGTCACGGAGTTGCAGTTAAACACATGAATCCTATAGTGTGTTAATTATGCCTCATGCAACATTGTCTTCCACAAAGTGAATCTACCTCATTTTCAAGATTTTCATCCATCCCTTGTAGATTTTACTTTGAGACAAGTAAGATGGTTTCTTAGCTTTCTGAGATGGATTGGGCTATGTAGCACAATGAATTCTTCACCCTATTAAATTCATTGAGGAAGTCTGGTTTACAGGACAGCAAGCTTAAAACTGCCACTAAAGCCTGCACCATGGCAGAGTAGAGGATGCTGAAGTTTACAAACAAGAGCGTTCTAGAAATCAATGCCATGCTGATGATTCCACTTGGGTAAAGGGAAGTCTGGAAGATGAGTGTCTATGGCGGTTGTTAAAAGTGCCCCTGTCCAGCTCTTCATTAGTGTCTGTCTTAAATGGGGAAATTGAATCTAAATCACCAGACATACTGTGATTTATGGAAATTAGCATCTCCATAGCTGGCATAGGGCACAGGGTAGCAAGAACTGACTTGACTATTGCTTCAGAATGTAATGTCAGAAGAGGTCATTGGCAACACCTGGAAGATTTTATGTGAAGGAGAACATGTGCCAGAGGCATGGTCACAGAAGTGCAAGTGCAGTCAGAGGATGAAGATTTTCAGATGTCTGAAGCATTAAGGATTCCACTCCTGCCCAAGATGGAAGAACAGAGCTGGTCTGGCTGTGGTAGGAGGACTATGATGTACTCAAAGGTTCAAAGGTCAGGTTGCTGTACAGTCTCTCTCTCTCTCACACACACACATAGACACACACACACACACACACACACACAGACACAAACTCAGAGAGAGAGAGAGAGAGAGAGAGAGAGAGAGAGAGAGAGAGAGAGAGAGAGAGAGAGAGAGAGATTCCATTTGAAAATGGGGAAATTCTATGACAGATGACAAAATAAATAGAAAATGAAAGATACTTGCATTTGGCAGTTTCTATGACATGGGGTGGATGTGATCCAAGCATTCACTAGGCTGACTCTTTGATATGAGCTACTCATCACACATTTTTGTTTGGTAGTCCCTGAGCCGAGTGTTCAGTAGGATTAGAAAGGTTCTCAACTGTGCTGCAGAAACAGCACACATGCAAACAAAGCCTTCTGTTGTACTGTTGGACATTCTACTTCAATGAATAATACAGAGATGCAAGGTCCAAATATTATGAAATGGATCTTAGAGGAACAAGGCTACAAACTGATCACCGATGAAAATGAATGCCTTAAAGCCAGGTTGTGATGGATGGATGGCTGACCATCTCTTGTCACGTCATTTATGTTGGGTTTCACAAGTGGGAAGAAGGAATCCATCCAAAATTTTTCCTGGTGATTCTGATGCTGTTCAGCTTTGAGAACTATATTCCTGTCAGGAAACACAAACATCACTCATTGAGTGCATTTGTTTAAATAAGCTTCCCTGAGTGAACTGTACAAGGCATATAAGATTTAGAACATAGCATCTCTGCAGTTGTATCATTGTAATTCAGATGGATGGGTTAGGAGAGAAAAGAGGGTAAAGGGGATATGATTTTGAGTGATTGGTCATGGGACAGGTCTGAAAAGAGATCCATGTTCAATGACTGAAGAAAGTGAGAAGGCTGAGTCTGGCTTCAGTCATGGAGAAGAAATACATGTCTCTGGCCATGTCGTCATACCTTTGAACATACACTTCATATCAGATCTTAGAAGCTAAACAGAATCTGATCTTGTTAGTACTTGGATGAGAGAGGACACAAGGTAAGAGCCCTGGGTAGGTGTGAGCCTGGCAAGTTTAAAACCTGGTCCCAGCCAGTATGACAGGGTAGGCAAGGCTTCAGGAAGCTGCTGGAAAGAAAGAGGAGAAAGAATACACAAACAGTGCATGGAGCTCATGAGCAAACTTGATGTCTGTACTTGTCCTTCAGTATCTATGAACTGTCTGGCCTGACCTTCATGTTCTGTAAAGTGGGATAAATTATTGTTCTTTAAATGATTAATACACTTACTTGGTCCATCTTTCAGAAATTGTATGTGTTCATTTTTCTCAAGTTCTAACTTAACCCTTTACAATGTTCATAAGACATAATACATATCATAAGCAATATAAAGAAAAGCTAATACCTCTCCTATCAGAATTTGATCTCCAAATGGAGATTAGAAATGGCACTTATAACACAGCTTCTCCAGGTAATTTGTGAATATGTATACAATTTAACAATCTCATCCTTTACATATATTTAAATCCTGCTCCATTTTTAGTTATTTGGAATTTTCTATCAGTGGAGTGTTCTTTTCCTTTTCCTTTTTAAAAATTAATTATTTATTACTTACATCTCTATCTCAGCTTCCCTTCCTCCCCTCCTCCCAGTCCTTCCCTATCACCTCTCCTCCTCCCCCTGTTCAGCTCTCCTCCCTTTCTCCTCAGAAAAGGGGAGGCCTCCCATGGATGTCAATCAGTCTTAGCGTATCAATTTGCAGTAAGGTTAGGCGCACATTACCCTACTGAGGCTAGACAAGTCAGCTCAGTTAGAAAAAAGGGATGCAGAGGCAGGTAACAGAGCCTTGGAGTCTGAAATTGACATCTCCTACAACCAGGCAAGACTTCTGATGAAGGAACTGGGACACCAACCCAGGCACAAAACCTTTGATCCACAATTTGTCCTGCCTTCAAGATGTGCAACTGATGGATACTGATGCAGAGACACACAGCCGAACATTAGACAGAGACTGGAATCCCATAAAAGAGCAGGAGGAAGGATTGAAGGAGCCAGAGAGGTCAAGGACACTACAAAAATTCCCTACAGAATCAACTAACCTGGTTCATAGGGACTTATAGATTCTCAACTGCCGATGAGTGAGCATACATGGGACTGACCTAGGCCCTCTGCACACATGGGCCTGACCTAGGCCCTCTGCACACATGGGCCTGACCTAGGCCCTCTGCATACATGGGCCTGACCTAGGCCCTCTGCATACATGTAACAGTTATGCAGCTTAGTCTTCAACTAGAACTCCTAACAGAGGCAACAGTAGTTGTCTGCCGTTAGCAGAATTTTCAAGTATGAAAATAAATAATTTATCAGGATGGGCTAGGCTATCCACCCACACATAGCATCCAGACAGTGTGGATATTTCATGTCCTACTGAGGTGAGGCACTGTGGGTTGAATACTCAGGACACTATTCAAAAGGAACTAATTCTTAGGCCAAAACTATGGTTCTGAGGGTAACATTCAATGCTCAGTACACACATGGTAGGAGGAAATAACCCAGTTCCTCAAGTTGTCTTCTGATCTCCACATGGGTGTCTTGGCACAAATGATGGACCCCTTGAATTCCCCTTTGATTTGCTCAAACCAACTAATATTAATAAGAAAGAAATTCACTTCACAGCCCACTGTGTGTTAAAGCCAATGCTGTAGATGATGTGGTTTTGTTTACCATGATATTAGGATTGCTAGGCCAAAGAGTCTCCAAACCCAGTGATCTATGTGACATTTGTTCATCACTCAGCTTGTCTCCCCCATGTCATTCTGTGACCCAGAATGTCTCAGCCACTCTGTGCTTGAGGCTATTTTCAGTCTATTGGAACAAACCATTCTTCATCATGTAACTCTGGTTACTTGGCTCGTACTTATTTGCCTTAGGGAACTACAAAGATTACATTTTACCATGTCTTATATTGACAGTGGTTTGAATGGCTAGGTTCTCTACCTTAATCTCCCCTCTGTGAGTTCAAGGGGTCAGAAATAGACTGGGGCAACATTTCAAGAGCCTGGGTCTTGAGAAAGCAATTGAATTAGTTGCCATGAAGCTCATCCTTTCCCTCCCCCCGAATTGAAATAATAGGGGAGGTGGGTTCAAAATGGGCAAGATGTATTAAATTGATTTCTTTGATAGAAAAAAACACATCAAAATTGCAGAGAGAATTCCTTTCCACTATTTTAGTTGCTAAGCTACACCTGATAGTTCTTGATGAGGCACAAGATGAATAGAAAGTGCCAGGTTTGCTCAGCAGTCTCTCTTACTCGTCATCAGTAGTACAAGTCAATCATGGTGACCGCTGAGCACTATACATGAGCATCCTTGAAAAGGCAAGGCCATTTCCCTGATAGTATCCTTACCTTTTAGTAAATTCCTGGGTTTCTCACTGAAGGCTTACATGATACTTTGGTCAATGAAGATTGAGCTTGCCCCAAAGAACTATTGCTAAACAGGTGCACTTCTCCCATATCCTAATAGCTTTTCTCTCCCAATACCTCTTTGGTGGTGGGCAAGAGGAGAGTTGGATGGTTATTAAAATAGGATGCAAAAAAAATTGTATTCCTCCAGAACTGGGCTAGGGCAGCAGGCATATCAGGGGAGGGACCAGCCTTGAGCAGGAAGCTGCTGTCTCTGCTCCATACCTATGGAGAAAGAATGGAGATGCAGTTGTCTCAGGGTGGGCTAAGGCCATCTTCTTTACTTTTTATGACTTCATCAACAAAAAGGAGATGCATTTATCACACAAGAAAACTGGAAACTGGTAAATATTGAAAATGTCAGGTTTCTGCTTAAAAGTCAAACTGTCACCAATGAAGCATTGTAGTTCCCTAGGCCATGAATATAAGTGGTGTCTTAGTAATGCAGTAGACTGACACCCAGGCTGGGCACATGGCAGGCTACACTATGGGGTCTCTGCTTAGTACCTTCTGTAAACTCTCTTCCCTCATTCCAGGTTATTTTATTTACTTTATTTCAGACTTTACACAAAGAAGTGTTCTTTTCTAAGCGTCAGGCAAATGATATCACTCTCTGAAGGCCCATCATGGTAAGTGACTGTTAAGCCATTGCACTTAAGGACTATCCCTCCAGACAAAGGCTTTTAAAGTGCAAACCAGATCCCAGTTTTACTATTGGCATTTTATGTGCAGAAAAAAATGTCATCAAAGGGTTGGCATAAATCCCTCCAATTTTAAACAAAATATTCATGGCTGTTGAGCTGAGGTGCATGGAGTTCGATCATGGGAAGAACTTTTTCACAGATATATGGGTGTGGCTCAACCTCCAGCACACACATGTGCAAACCAGTAAGAAGAGATGTGTAAGGCTTTGGGTGATGGGGTATGGCTGCCCGTGACCTCATCTCAACTCTGTTTCCTTTTTCTTAACTTCTCTGCTGATTGTCATTACACTCATATATGAGGCTCCTCTTCCTGCTCCTCAATAGTTCTACTCTCCAATGTCCCCAGTTCTCATAAGCAAGGCTGTTTCCCTGGTTGTCCCTGCCCATGCATCTCCCCCAAGCTATTTATCCCATAAGTCATTCTTGAAACCTCTGGGCCCTCTAACACTTCACCCTTTGCTTCAATTCCCAGTCCTTAGTCCAACCTCTGCTGATCTGTACAACTAAAGGCCACACTTGGAATCTGTTCCTTGCAATTGATGTTGCTGCCCACCTCCTAAGAGACTGCCCTTGGGTACCTCACAGCACAGTGTTAAAAGATCTTGCTTCCATTTAAACCCAGTAATGCCTAGTTACTTAACTGTGGGCATCTCACTTAATCTCTCTGGCTATGGATTTCTTTAAGGATAAAAAGCTATTTCACTATGATTCTGTAATCCTTCCCTTGTTCTTTGTAATCACCAGAGTCTTTGGAACTGTTTTAAAAATAAGCTCACATTCACCATATAACCTGATATGACTTCAAAGCCATGACAATCTGCCACCACTCTTGCCTCAGCTTCACAAATACAAGGCTCACAGGCATGGACTATGGAGCCCCACAGCTAGCTAACACTTAATAAATATTTAAACTCTATGAATACAAATCTCTAAGAAGATTGAAAGCCAATCCCACCCAAGGATACTGGTGGTGTGTGACTTTTCTTTACCTTTCTCATCTACCGTGTATAGCTTTGAAGATGGGTCATGCTTCCCATGAGGCAGAAGCTCTGCTTTCCACTCTTAAATATTTGGTAAACATCTTTAGGCCACAATTTCAAAACCAGCCCCACCATGAAAGGCTGCGCACAAGCAACAGGACAGGTGACCAAAGTATCATGTAAGCCTTCAGTGAGAAACCCAGGAATTTACTAAAAGGTAAGGATACTATCAGGGAAATGGCCTTGCCTTTTCAAGGATGCTCATGTATAGTGCTCAGCGGTCACCATGATTGACTTGTACTACTGATGACGAGTAAGAGAGACTGCTGAGCAAACCTGGCACTTTCTATTCATCTTGTGCCTCATCAAGAACTATCAGGTGTAGCTTAGCAACTAAAATAGTGGAAAGGAATTCTCTCTGCAATTTTGATGTGTTTTTAGCAGTTTAGTCCCATAAAACACCAAATAGGAATCAACAGCTGTAGGCAGACACCACCCACAAACCAGTAGCCGCATAGTTCCTTAGTGGTTTCAATCCCTTAAGCTATTCCTTACATCCTCTCATCTGCTCTCTGTTTCCGCTCATGGCTTTCTTTTTGACAAAAGCTTAGAAACACAAGTTTCTCAGAGGCCTTTCCCCTCCTTTTACTGTCTAACTTAACCTCACCTGTGTCCTAGCTGAGTGCATTAAGCCCTTGAGGGTATCATCAGAGGATGTATACACGCTGACTCCGTGTCTCTTCCCATACAGAAACACACTGCATGAGGATGGAATTGAAATGATGACATTTTATCAATACTTACTACTATGGGTGCATTGAAGAAGCAGAATTTTTCACATCACTCTGCAGCATACACGTAGTCAAAAGCAAAATATATTCAGATATCAACCCTAAGTGTGAGAAGTGCCCTTCAGCTAATCTCTGTGACAGTTTTGAATATTAATGATAACTAATAGTGAAAATTGAAATTCAACCCAAGCTATCAAATGTGTGTCTCCTCTAAGTCATCCCCTACATTTGGAGAATGTTGGCTTAATCTTTATATATGTCACATAATATAATACCTGTGTAATTTTGTAAAAACCATTCTCTGTTTTGGTTTAAATGGGCACTACACAGTGATGAACTTGACTTTGTAATTCGTTAACTATGACATTTAATTGTTTTCAAACACTAGAAAATCTTAAGGATGGAAAATGCCAGGTATATTTTATACTAGAATCTGGGCCCAGTGCAAAACAAGGGAACTGGATGAAAGTTTACAAAAGAACAACTTATTCCATTGTTTTTCAGAAAGCCAGAACTAGTACAAGGACAGAGATCAGTCATCCAGATTCCACACAAACTGTAAGAAAATGAGGCCCTAAGAGTGTATTTGTGGAGAATCATGAAATAGAGCACTTTTCTGAATTGTTTTCATTGAGAGAAATTGCACTTTAGAGTTTCTGAATGAATTAATGAAATTAAATTGACAGAGCCAAAATATTTTGCTCAATTTTTTTTACTGCAGGGAAATAAAATTTCTAATGAAAAAAAACTGTGTATCTTGTGCCACATAATTAAGCTATAAGTAGTATTTATGAAGTCACTAATAATGGGAAATCAAATAGTGAACGAATAGATGAAGCATTTCATATCATTTTATACCATATTCAGAGAATGAGAGAACACATGGACGCATGGCAGAATGTGGATGAGAAGTGGAATCATGCCATGACTAGAGCAGGAAACACAATAGCAACACTATTTTATAATCACATGGGAAAAATGAGTGGGAAATAGTTTATAAAACATAGCTGATTATTTAATCTCACTGCAGTCTATGAGAACAGAGCCACACGGTAACTTAAATTAAGTTAGAGAACAGAATAACCTAGAGAACAGAATAACCTATGTTTTCATGACTCAGTACAATCAAGTCTGTGGAATCTGCAGGTACTCCCTGGACTACAGACCTGTACACCTAGTGTGCAGAGTGCCCATTTTTCTTAGAAATTATCCCCAGCCTCTTCAGGGAAATGCTTAAGACTAGAAAGACCATCTGAAATCCCTGGTTGGTTGATGGATGCCAACATGGCACAATGTAACCAGTTTGGCCTACATTGGAGATGTTGTATGAAGTCTGGAAGATATGACCTTATTTGTACAAAAGAAGATGCTCTTCTTTTCTGAAGGACACTGCTGGTGTTAGATGTGATCCTGGGAACTCCTCTCAGCAGGCAGGGGAGTGGAGCACTCCAAGGCCACTCCATGACCCCACTGAAGCTGTTAAATCAATATATAACAATAACATATGCTTTAAAGTCTCATTTACTCTAGATAGACTATGGGATCTGGATTGCTGCTGTTGCTATTTTAAATTGAAGAAATATTAATTTCTATTTTTCCAAAAGTAAGTCGCTTTTATGAGCTCTGTTAATTTAATATTCACAGGTAAAGAGTCACACAAACACACACAGACACACACACACACACACACACAAACACACACACAGACACACACATACTTGGATTTATTTCCAGCTATACTTAAAGTCATTGCAAGGCATTTTTTTTTTTTTTTTAAGGAGTAAGGAACAGTTTTAAATCCAGAGTGGTGGTCTGTGAAGGAAACTTGAACAGATTGAAGCCAGAGAATCTAGACAGAGAGGAGCAGGCAGGACCACTCCTGTTTTGACACTGTAATTATAAATACATTAGACTCGGTGCAAAATATCATCAAACCATCAGTCTTGGCGATGGTTAAGTTAATTCACTTTTTGAAGTTCAATAATTCATCTGTGAAGTGTCAGCAGCAGGGTCTTGTTAATGGTAAGCCTTTCATTCCTGTTAAATCAATTGTAAATAATAGAACCCCTCGGAGAAAAATGATGGAATAAGCATTGATTTCCAAATTGGGTGTCAGAAACAGAGTGTTAATAAAACACACTGCAAGCAAACACGTCCCTAATACACGCTGATCACTGAAATAGTAATCCGAGGGAGGGAAATCGATGGATTCTGTGTACAGCGTTAGTATTTTAATGTTTCATTTGTATTTCTGTATCATTATAGCAAATTCCTCATGTTAGGTTCTCCGTGGTTATTTCATTTTCATTATCATAAACAGAAAAACAGGTGGTGTGTGTCGTGTCATCTGGGTTTCGCTGCCTTCTAAAGACACGAAGGCATCTGGTCACTTACTGTCCTGGCTGCCTGGTGCCGTTGATTTTGTTTTGTAATCATTTACAGTAAGTCTCATAGAACGTCAAGAAAATGCAATGGCTCTAATAAATAATGTTAAGGAAAATCAAGCTCAGAGGTGTCGATGTGAGTGCCCACACGCTCTCCCAACTGTTAATTCTAGTGTCCTGTGAGCCCCCACATGTGGAGTCTACTGATAGGAAAATGTGTAGGTGGAGCTATGGCAGTGCTCCAGAAGAGCAGACTAGGAGGGCCATGCCTCTTGTTTTGTCTGCTGCCGCGGACCAGGATTTCTTTCGGGGTCCCTTGTTCCGTGGGACTAGGGGTCTGGCCAGGTGGGCATGGGATTCGGCTTTGACAAACAGACTACACACGAGTAGTGTAAGATCTGAGTGTATTTCTTTAAAAATGACATGAGGCTTTTACAATCATTGTAAAAGAGAAATGAAAAATCTGACAGCTCAACAGTTGAGGTACCTCTGAGGCTATCTGAAACATACTGGTTCTAAAGCAGCAGCTATCTCCTCTGAACTGGTGCTGCATCCCCCGGGCCCAAGTGTTCTGGGCCCAGGGGACTGCGAGAGATACATGAATCTGAGTCCTAGCCCATCTAAGTTCTAGTGTTAGTCCTGTATGTGAGTCCAAGTCTTTCTTGCCCCAGTCCTAGTGCTAGACTGAAGTTATGTAGGCAAGCGACCCCCACACACCAAGGTCACCTGACTTCTAAAAGCCAGGTGTAGATAACTCCTCTTCAGTTCGTTGTTATGGTTACAGCCACGGTGGGCCTAAGTAAGCTCTTCAACTATGTTGCCTTTCTGGGCCAGCGGAGGTTAGCCCCAGGGAACACCTGCTAAGCTAGTTCCTAGGAGTGATTCAGCTGCAAATCTAATATGGCCTGCCTATGTTGACTAAGAATGAGGATTTCACTTGATCTTGCCCTAGGATAGTTTTCTCATTCTGTAAGCTTTAATGCCCTACCCCCAATGTTGGAGGCTAATAGTTTGGATGGCTTAACATTCCAAGCCAGGGTTTGACTAGGACGTGTTGGAACATTGGTGAAGGTCAGAAAACAATGTTCGAATTTACTTTTGCTAGCTGTGAAGAAACGATATCTTAGTGAGTTCCTAGCACACAAGTACGAGGACATATCTGGGCCACCTCTGAGTTTGGAATGCCAGGCGACAATGCAGAGACAGGAGACTGACTTTCCTTGAAGTTTACGTCTCAAATACCGTTGTCACTCAAAGTGTGCGTGACAGTCTGCTAGAGTATGAATGCCATGGTTCTACTCACAGTGTGACTTACATATGGCTGGTATGAGGCTAACAGCATGTGATGTGTTTCCTTAAGCTGTTAATAGGACCGAAAGAGCAGATGCAAACTTGACCCTCATTGCCCAGTGTTTCTCAAGGATGTCCGTTAATGACAAAACAAGTAACGTAGAGGTAGTGGGTTGTGTCTAGACTTGTAGATTTTAGTGGTGTGTCTCTAATCCCATGACTGTGTTCTATGTTTTTAGCTATTGCGATCTTTTCTAGTTTTGTTTTATTTTTTAAATCATGAAACATCTTTATGACCTTCTTCAATGGTTATGATATTTAGTCATGATCAAATGGTTTAGTACTACCTGTTGTCTGTGCTGAGTAAGATACTACTTGTGTGAATCTGGTTTTGAAGAGTGGGTGATATGCAAATGGTTCTGATGAAGCAAAAATCACATCTTTCCCCAAACCCGCACAGACACTATATATTACAGACAGAAGAGAAAAGAAAAGCAGGCTGGTAATAGGCATAGGGTATGCCTTGTGTAAAATATTTGAGTGGACAATAAAGTTTTAAGTAGAACTAGGGCAGACTGTAACTAAGGTCATCTACCAGCTGACCATGAGCCATTGTGTTATAATTACTGTATAATTTACAAGTGGGACCCCTTTGGGAGGAAGAAGGAGTGTCTAAAAGGGTAAGTATGGAAGAAGCACATCCTGGCTTTAAGAAGAGAGCTGGACTACTGACCTTATAGGAGTCAAGGAGGATCAAGAGGAAGAAAGAAGAGTACAGTGTCAGAAGGTGGTTGCTTAGGAACTCTTCAGTGATTGAAAGGTGACCAAGTGGCTCAGGTGCTGATTACGAGGCAGGAAGCAAGGATGCCATGCAGAAACGTGAGCACCGGAATTCAAGTTGGGCCAGGTAGACTCTAAGGCACTGCAAACCCTGACAATCTCAGTTTCGGGGGATGGGGTTCCTAGTGTCAGTGTTCTATCACTGTGAAGAGACGAAGGAAACTCTTAGGAAAGAAAATATTTAATTGGGGGCTTACTTACAGTTTCAGAGGCTTAGCCCATTATCATCGTGGTGGAAAACATGGCAGTATGCAGGCAGGCTTCACAAAAGTAGCTGAGAGCTGCATCCTAAGCTGTAGGCAGAAAGGCAAGGTGAGTCTGGGCCAGGCATGGGCTTTAGAAACTCCAAAGTCCTCCCCCACTGACAAAATTCCTCCAAAGAGGCTATACCTACTCCAACAAGACCATGCCCCCTTAACACTTCTTTTTTCTTCTCTGTTATTTTATTTATTTACATTTCAAATGTTACACTTTTCCCAGTTTCCCCTCCACAAACCCCCCTATCCCCACCTTCGCCTGCCTCTATGAGGGTGCTCCCCCACCCACTCACTCCTGCTTCAGAGCCCTAGCACTCCCCTCTCCTGGAAGCCTCCACAGGACCCAGGGCCTTTCCTCCCTTCCTAATAAGGCAATCATCTGCTACATATCCAGCTGGAGCCATGGGTTCCCCCTGTGTACTATTTGGTTGGGGGTTTAGGCCCTTGAAGCTTTGGGGGGTCTGGTTGGTTAATATTGCTGTTCTTATGAGATTGTAAACCCCTTCAGCTCCTTCAGTCTTTGCCTTAACTTCTCCATTGAGGTACCCACACTCAGTCCAATGTTTGGCTGTGTCCTCATCTGTATTTTTCAGGCTCTGGCAGAGCCTCTCAAGGCACAGCCATACCAGGCTCCTGTCAACAAGTGCTTCTTGGCATCAGCAATAGTGTCTAGGTTTGGTGTCTGCAGATGGGATGGATCCTTAAGTAGGGCAGTCTCTGAATGGCCTTTCCTTCAGTCTCTGCTCCACTCTTTGTCCCTGCATTTCCTTTTGACAGGAGGAATTCTGGATTAATATTTTTGAGGTAAATGGGTGGCCCCATTCCTCAACCAGGGGCTGTGCCTATCCACTGGATATGGTCTCTACAGGTTCTCTCTCCCCTTTGTTGGGTATTTTGCCTAATGTTCTCCCTCTTGGGTCCTGGGAACCTCTTGGGTCCCTAGCATCTGAGACTTTCTAGTGGCTGCCCCCAGTTGTGCATCCTTTGACTGCTACACACCTCCTTTAAATTCCTGACCCTCTGTACTTCTCCCCCATCTCCTCCTGTATCTGAACCAGCTCCCCTTTCCCCTTCTCCCTCCCAGATCCCCATCTCCCTGTACTTCCCAAGAATGTTTTTTTCCCCTTATGAGTAGGACTGTAGCATTCCCACTTTGGTGTGATCTTTATTTTTGGCTTTCATACGGTCTGTGAGTTGTATCATGGGTATTCTGAGGTTTTTTTTGGCTTATATCCACTTATCAGTGAATACATACTATGTGTGTTCTTTTGTGACTGGGTTACCTTAGTCAGGATGATATTTTCAAGTTCTATCCATTTGCCTGCAAATTTCATGAAGTCATTGTTTTTAATAGCTAAGTAGTACTCCACTGTGTAAATGTACCACATTTTCTGTATTCTTCCTCTGTGGAGGGACATCTGGGTTGTTTCCAGCTTCTGGCTATTATAAATAAGGCTGCTATGAACATGGTGGAGCATGTGTCCTTGTTATATGTTGAAGTATATGCCCAGGAGTGGTGTAGAACTAGTTCCAATTATCTGAGGAACTGCCAGACTGATTTCCAGAGTAGTTGTACCACCTTGCAATCCCACCAACAATGGAGGAGTGTTACTCTTTCTCCAGATCCTCTCCAGCACCTGCTGTCACCTGAGATTTTCATCTTAGCCATACTGACTGGTGCAAGGTAGAATCTCAGGGTTGTTTTGATTTGCATTTTCCTGATGACTAAGGATGTTGAACATTTCTTTACATGCTTCCCAGCCATTTAATATTCCTCAGGTGAGAATTCTCTGTTTAGTTCTGTATCTGTTTTTTTTTTTATTAGATATTTTCTTTATTTACATTTCAAATGATATCTCCTCTCTTGGTTACCCCTCCGAAAACAAAAACAAAAACAAAAACAAAAGCAAGCAAGCAAACAAACAAACCCTGTTCCCCCTCCCCCTGCTCACCCACTCACCCTCTCCCTGACCCTGGCATTCCCCTACACTGGGGATTAAACCTTCACAGGACCAAGGGCCTCTCCTCCCATTGATGATCAACTAGGCTATCCTCTGCTACATATGCTGCTGGAGCCATTAGTCCCACCATGTGTTCTCTTTGGTTGATAGTTTAGTCCCTGGGAGCTCTGAGGGTACTAGTTAGTTCATATTGTTTTTTGTCTTAAGGGGCTGCAAACCCTTCAGCTCCTTGGGTCCTTTTTTCTAGCTCCTTCATTGGGGACCCTGTGCTCAGTCCAATGCATGGTTGTGAGTCTCTACTTCTGTATTAGTCGGGCACTGTCAGAGCCTCTCAGGAGACAGCTATATCAGGCTCTGTACCCTGTTTTTAATAGGGCTACTGAGTTCTTTGTACATATATATTGGATATTAGCCCACTAGTGGATGTAGGGTTGATAAAAATCTTTTCCCAATTTGTGGGTTGATGTTTTGTCCTATGACAGTGTCCTTCGCCTTACAGAAGATTTTCAATTTTATGAGGTCCCATTTGTCAATTGATCTTAGAGCATAAGCCATTGGTGTTCTGTTCAGGAAATTTTCCCCTGTGCCAATGTGTTAGAGGTTCTTTCCCACTTTCTTTTCTATTAGATTCATCATACCTGATTTTCTGTGGAGGTCCTTGATCCACTTAGGCTTGAGCTTTGTACAAGGAAATAAGAATGGGTCAATTTGCGTTCTTCTACATGCTGACCTCCAGTTGAACCAGCACCATTTGTTGAAAATGCAGTCTTTTTTTCCACTGGATGGTTTTAGCTCCTTTGTCAAAGATCAAGTGACCAAAAATGTGTGGGTTCATTTCTGGGTCTTCAATTCTATTCCAGTGATCTACCTGTCTGTCTCTGTACCAGTACTACTTGGGTTTCTTTTTTTTTTTTAATATCTATTACCCTGTAAATTTCCATGCCTATTTACAACCCCCTACTGTACCAAACAAGGTTAGTGGCTATTGAAAATACCACCAGGACAGGGCCATCTAAAGTCACATTTGGTACTGTGTTAACTATACAAAAAAGGACACTGTACAATTTAAAAACAATCTTACACACCCTTACATTTCAATTATTTTCTTTGAAAGGACTGTGCACAGGGGGTTAAATACTTTATAGACAAGAAAAAACTGTGCTGGATCCAACTTATTCATCATCATCATCTTCTTCATCATCTTCATCTTCCTCCTCTTCCTCATCCTCTTCCTCCTCATCATCTTCCTTTTCCTTCTTTTTATTGCTCTTTTCAGCTTTGACCACCCACTTTTTTCACTGCATCAGCTTTTCCTTTAGCTCTGTAAGTAGCAATATCCTTTTCATATTTCTCCTTCAGCTTGGCAGCCTTCTTATGGGGCTGATTCTTCTCATCTGCTGCAGTGTTGTTCCACATCTCTCCTAGTTTCTTTGCAACATCATCAATGGATAAGCCAGGATGCTTTTGATTTGGGGGAGGTAATCAGAACAGAACAAGACAGAGGCAGAAGGAGGCCTCTTGGGTGCATTTGGGCCCTTGAACTTCTTTTTGGTCTCCTCTTTGGGCAGGGGTGCAGATTTTTATTTCTCTTTCACAGCGAGTCTTGTCAGCCTTTGCCATATCTTTAAACTTCCCTTTTCTTTAGGAGACATAGTCTTCCACCTCTCTGAGCACTTCTTGGAAAACTTTGAGAAGTTGACAGAAGCATCCTGGTATTTCATCTTGTATGCCTCCTGGCAGGTTTGCAGAAAGAATGCATAAGAGGACATTTTTCCTCTTGATTTCTTAGGATCTCCTTAGCCCAAGTTTAGTTGATTTTCTTCCCTGAGGCAAAGAGTCACCCAGGGTCCATCTGTCTCTCACTTGCCCAGGTGCTGTCTCTATGGAGCTCAATGTACTGTAATAGCTCCCCGCCCCCTCAAGCCTTCTAAGCCTTTCAAATAGTGCCACTCCTAGAGACTAACCATTCAGTTTTATGAGCCTGTGGGGGCTATTCTTATTCAAACCAGCATAGCTAGGAAGGTTATACATTTTACATCAAATTGTTTAATGCGTGTTCATAAAATTGTGTTCTAGAATACTGTGTGATAGTGTAATCATGAATAACTAACAAAATATTGAAGCAAAATGAACCTAAACCTCAAGTATGAGTAGAGAAGATACCCCAGAATATCTAGCAGGGGTGTCAGGGCTCAAAGCTAGCATCCCTTAGTTACAGTAAAAGTTGATTTAAGGCATTAATAATACATAAGTTAGAGACATTAAACTCAAAAATCAGTTTTCTTGAAAGTAGGTCTATAGTCCCTGGGAAGCTTTTCTGCTTTACTTTTGGAGGGTGGTGTGAAGTCTTACACAACCCCCATCTTCTTAACAAGGAAGACATAGCATGGGAACGTTTGTTCTTGACAAATTGACCATAGATTAAACAAAGCCGTGAAACTGTACTCGAAAATCTTACCTATTACCAAGTTTTCATATTGTCTATTATATCTTAGGACATTTCAAGGGTGATGTTGGCAGTGTATTTGACTTCATTTGCTCATATAAAGCTGCACCTGTACTCTAGGTAGCTTCTGACTTTGAACATTCCAGAAATTTCTTTTCTCTAATTAGTGTAAACCATTTGCTCTGTCAAGTTGCTCTTATCAGTGCTACCTAAGCTTGAGCAAATCTATCCTAGCCTTTGGCTATTCTTGCCTACAAAGCAAAACATAACATTAAAATATCCCGTCTGTACTGTTTCCTGTTGTAGTTTGACTATGCATGGCCCCTTTATGTAGATTCAGAGTCTTATGCCCAGCACATCTGGGCTGTATGATCAAGTGAACAGAGTTCATTTCATCCTGAATAGATGAGGCCTCCAGAGATGAGAACTCATGATGAGTCCCCCACCCCTTAGCCACACATGCTGGACGATGAAGCTGCTATACCTTCTATAGATATACCTACCAAAGGTAAAAATGTAAAAGACAATTTGAGTCACTTGAAGCTACAAGTTGTTGGTTCTTTTGATACATAGATTGTGTATTCTCAAACAGCTCTGAGTCATTTTTTTGAACATTTTGTTTCCCTCTGGGAAGTTTGCATATACACACTCTGATTTCACAGTGACACATTCGTATTTGAGATTCACATTTTATATAATGTGTTAGCATCCGTAGCTGAAGACAATTTCTCAGTTAGGGACTATTGGTTTCTGCTTTTCTGTTCACTTCTTTTGTGAGTTAATACCATGAAGTAATAAAATTCAGTGTGTTCTGGGTACCTGCCAACTCAGGTTTTACAAGGAAGGGATATTGACTATAAATAATGTGTATAATGAGAGTGTAGAAGATTTGAAATCACATTTATTATCTTAACTAATTAATGTGCATATGAAAACATGGAGAACACTTTTGGGAATTTGCGGGATAAAGAACACTACCCTGGACACAATGGAAAGCAATGCTTTAAGAGCTCCTGCCTCTTAACAAATGATTGACATACACCAAGCAAGGTCTGAAGCATAAATTCTGTTTGGCCCCTGCTTCTTCCAGAATCTCTTGTTTGAGCATGAGCCATGCTCTGAGCATGTGAGCCCTACTCCAGTTGCTTCCCTAAGTTCCATCACTTCCACACTGAAAGTTGGCACAGAGGCCAAGTAGGGATGATAGCTGGTTGTTCATGAGTGCTCACCAATGTGATGATGTACATTCTTTTTATTGCTTGACTTATTGTGGGTCTCCATTTGAAGGGTGGAGAACTCCATAGATGCTACAGGGAGGTACTGAAATAGCTAGACACAGGATTTTTACAGATCTCAAAGCCTGATGGATGGATGGGTTCCTTCACATTAAGCTTCATATTATCTACTATAAGGATAACATTAGCCATGTAATTCTTCATGTGAGACAAATGTTTCAAATATATTTGTTAGATATAACATTCCACTGAGAACATGCACCAGAAAGGTGAACTTCTGCGGGTATTCCTGGTAGAGCTTGGCTTTGAATCAGCCAGCTGCACACAGTTCTGAATTTTAGTTGATACAGTGTTTCCACTCCGAGGATTTGTGAACAAGGGAGGTGTGGCTGAAATGCTGTGTATTGCCGAACACCCATACTTTTGGTGTACTTGTTTTAAGTTAATCCCCAGAGAAAGGGTGATAGCAGGTCAGGTCTCACTCTGCAGTGTGGCCCTGGGAACTGTGGTTTCCTACAATCTTTATCTACTCTTACCCATACTGTGGATGTCCGGGCATCTCCACCAGCAGGAGTCTACTGACCCTGTGTATATTTTGTGTGTTATAAATTCATCATGCAAATGGTGGTAGAATGAGGATGAGGGGGGCTCTGAGCAGGGTCTGACTCCAGTTTAACAACCCCATGGGTAGTGATAGTCTATGGCACTTGGCATCATGCTTATGTTCCAACTTCCTGCCCTTTCAGTAAGTTCACCTTACTTTATAACTGACAGTCCTGACCTTATTGAACTGGAAAACAGCCACTGTCAGACTAATTTCCTCCTGATAACGTGAATTTCCTTCACTAATTGGCTAATAGAATTATCTGGAATTTTGCAACTGGAAGAGGCCAGGAAGGGATGGCAGTGTGCTGTCCGCTAAGCTCACTGTATTCCCCCACCCACAAGTAAGAGGATTGACAAAAGCCGCATGGCCACCTTCCTTCCCCTTGTTGAGACTAGTGTCACTATTAAATAGGGTGCTGTCACCACAGAACAGAACTGTCAGCTCTTAACAGCATGTGTTGTCCCTGACTGTGTTTTCATTTACTTAAGAGTTAGCCTGGTGGCTTTAACTCTGGGCTGTTCATTAGTAGACGGAGACAAGAGAGACAACTTGACTTTAGTTTTATAACTTTCAGTTGCTATAGTGTTTGTGTTTTATTATGTTATGCTTCTTAAGAAGAAGTAAATTACCTCAGGAAATAGCAAGAAAATCATAAGTTTACTATTTCTGAAGGAATTTTTATGCTGCTGAAATTATATGGTATCAGTCATTGCCGATTTTAGTGCTTCTAAATCTTCAAAGCATATATGTGCTTAGAATGATTTTGTCTACATTTTCTACTACTGTTTGGATATTGTCTCATTCCTCTGCCCCAAATGCATTTAATTACTTCTAAAAATACTTATGTGGGCATCCACCCCCATACTTATACCTCTGATAGCTAAATCTACCAACACACCAAGGGTATACTCCCATTTACACACACCTCCACTTCATTCTTACATACCCACAGACTTCTACATACATCTGCACATACCTATGTCTCCTTGCATATATGTATATACACAGACATCTATACACATATAACCTCTATACTTACACACAAATCTATACCTGTTTACACCACCATTTCCATACTTCCACACACATAGCTACACACGTATATCCCACTCCTAAACACCCACATATACCTGCACATTCTTACAGCCACACACCTATAAAACACCTGGTCACAGCTGTACTCTATCTTTACACACACACATACACACACAAATACATACACTTCTAAACACACATCTACACACATACCTATATCTTCTAGATTACTTACATACAAATACAAATGTATTTTAAAGGTATCTTCAGTAAAAGTACATTCTAATTTACAAAATGTATGGATGTGTGTTTTATTTAATGTGTTCCAAGATATTAAAGAACTCTACAAACGCACAAAGTGTCATTAACATTATTTAGAGAGCTGGTAAGAACATTGGTAGACCAAAAAAATCTACCCTCAGGCTAAGGATCAAGATGGTAGTATTAAAAAAAAACGAAAAAACAAAACAAAACAAAAAAACCTTCAAAAGTCTTTGTTGGATTACCATTAAAGTGAACTTGAATTTTAAGCATGAACATTTGTTTAGTGTAGTCATTATCCTGATGTGATCAGTAGCATCACAGTGATTGTCTTTATACAGAGCCTCCATTGCCAGATGAAATGCAGATGAGTTGGGAAACTGGGTTGCTGCCTCCTGGTGGTGCTTTGTCATTTTCTCTTCTTTTGCAAGCTCTGGTCTTAACCTTGGCCTTGCTGGTCCCCCTTGAGAACTGAGGTGGCCTCTCATTCATGCCAAGTGGTGCAAAGTCTCCAGCATGTTCTTCTGACCTGAGTAGACAACTATGGCTGGAACTGATGTTCTTGCTGATATAGCATCTAGGAAATTCCAGACCCATTCTCAGGTTGACTATATTATCAGTTTTCTGGGCATTTGGGCATATGTTTTTTGGCTAGCACCATGGAAAAATAGGACCGTCAAGTTACAAATTGATGTTAACCTTAATATGTTACCTACAGGATGTAGGAAAACTTGGGGGAGTGCAAAGGTGAAGATATCTAGAGAAATCAATTACAGAGTAGGTTTCCATCCTATATTTTTCTATTCATGTATGGTCTAGCCTGATTCTCAAACACTCATCAGGATCCCAGGAATTGTGGGTAAAGATGGGTGGTCAGAATGCCTGAGTCTGTCTTCTAGAGTCAGATCTGATTTTAGTTGTAGTCATTGACTAACTCTGTGATTTTTGATTACATCTCCCTGCTAGCCTCTGTTTCCGAATGTATAAACTGGGGGCAATAAGAACTTTGTTTGAGAATTACCAGTTGGCAGCCAAATAAAAATAGGACAATATATATCTGTGAGTGAAGTTTCCCCCTGGCTAACACACTTGAAATGAGCATGTGAGTGATAGGAGCTCTTAGGCTATCACTCCTGAGATATTTGTGAGTGAAATAACCCACAGGCTAACACACATGGTCAAAAAATTATCCAGAATGCTGTGACCAACACAGCTCTAAAACTTTGACTTATAGTCCAGAAAATTCTGAATTATAGGTATAGGGTATATAGGTATAGGGTAAATTAATCAAGAAGTATAACTGTTAGTTATGGGTAATATGTTCTGTGTTTCATCTCTGAAGTTCCCATCTCCATGTATGTCTTTATCCCTTTGGATTACCTTGTACACCTCACTAGTATGTGGGCAATGCTGTTGTTGCTGGCATGAGTTTAGCACCTAGGCTACCTACTGGAATTTTGTCAGTTCTGCTCATTGGCTGGATGGTCTTGGAAAGGTTACCCAGCCTCACTGTGCTTGTGTTCCCTACCTCCCAGTTGAAAAGGACAATAGCTCCTTTTAAGGAGTTGCACTGTGTACTGTGTAGTATTGTTTTAAGAACACTTGCATTTTGCTGCACACACCCAACGTCCAGTTAAATGTGCCTACTCTTACTCATACCCATCCCTGAACATATATACACATGTACTGCAATTTTTCTCTATGACTATATGAAATATTTATAGTAAGTATAGGGATACCAGCAGTCACCAATGAATAAGGGATACAAAAGAAAACATAATTTTCTGTCCTATGAGAGCTGGAGAAAACCAGGGAGAACAAAATGATATAACAGTCTAGAATATGTAAAATGAAAAATTGCTTACACATAAAGAGCTCTACAGAGAGGCATCTGTTGGGACGTGAGAGTCACTTCAACTTCTTTAAGCGAGGCAGGCTGGATTTAAGCAAGTTAAGGCTGAGAACCTTATTGTGGGATCACTGGCATGGGAAGGATGGAGACAGCTGAGGGCCCATCTCAGACACACTGCAGCCGCCTTAACCATGGGAGTGAACAAGGATTTGAGAGTAGAAGCCTGTGGGGAGATAATATGGTAGTCAAATCACCCTTTCACACCTCAATGTAAAGTTAGACATAGAAATGGCTGACTCAAATCAGTAGAGAAAATAATTAGACCTGGTGTGTATTTGGATTAGAGACACTCTGAGTTAGTCCTGGGTTGCTTCTTATCAATACTGAGCTCCAGAATCTAGGTCTCTAGTTCTATGTGTGTCAAATAATCTGGAGCTTGGGTCAAAGCTCAGAAGTATTAAGCCTTGTCTCCTGAGTTTCTGCTTTAGTAGTTTTAGGATAGAGATTTTCAATCTGAGTCTTCAGACTGTTTTGAGAACTACTGTTCTAAATTAAAAGTTTGTTTACCTTTCTAAGTTAAAGATTGATGTTGAGATTGCATAAGGGATGGACATAAAACGATGCATTCTTTCCCCTTCCATAGACTTGTTATCACTTTTAAGGAGATCAAATACTTTGGGATGGCTGTGACAAAAAAAAAAAAAATTGCTAACTAACAAGTGCTAGTAGGATACAGAGAAGTAGGAAACCATCAGTATTGGTGATGGGAGCATTCAGTGGTGTATCTGTCAGTTATAACATGAAAGGTAGAGTCCAATAATTTAGATAGATATATAGTCAAAAGAGTTGAGGGCAGGTGATAAACAGGTTTGTATGCTGCTGTTCATAACAACCATTAGCCACAATTGCCGAAATGCAGGTTAAAAAACCATATCTGCCCATGGATAGATGGATGGTTCAACAGAATGTAGATTGTATAGTCAGTGAGTTTGTTTACCTTTCTAAGTTAAAGATTGATGTTGAGATTGCATAAGGGATGGACATAAAGCGATGCATTTAATTCAGCTTTAAATTAAGATATAAGTCTGAAAAAGCATTGGGTCTTAAGTTATGCTAAGTGACAAGCATGATACACAAAAGAAGGATATCATATGGGTCTACTAATATTAGACACTAGGATTCTTACATCTATAGAGACAGGAAGTGTAAATGGAGAAAGAAGGATATCATATGAGTCTACTAATAGCAGAACCTAGGATTCTTACATCTATAGGGACGGAAGTGGAAATGGAGGTTAGTGTCGAGTTTGGGATGAAGTGGGGTGACTGTAACAGTTGTATGAAAGATGATGATGGTTGTTTGCACCTCCTGTGCTCACTCGGAGCAGGGGCTTTACAATGGTTGAAACAGTAAATTCTTCTTTGTATGAGTTACTACAATTTTCTTAAAAATGACTGGTTAATAATATTCTCAGTTAATTAAAATGTTACACTCATATATTACCAGCATTTGGAGTATGGAAACTATAAGCTATGGAGTTCAAGGCCAGCACAGACTATGCAGTTAGGTCATGTCTCAAAAACATACAAAAGAAAAGAACAGGTTTAAAACTTCCTTTTCCTTTTCCCATAATTTCTCCAATTTGGAGTAGTCTGCCATTGAGTACACAGTTGGAATAGAACGGTAGTGTGATCACCTACAGTGAAACAGTAAGTTTGTAGCTTACTGTCTCTCTCCAAGACTTGACACTTCTCGGAAGTAGAGTTACAACCCTCCTCTATATACTGAACTTGCTCAGAAGTTAACCCTTCGCATCTGCCCATGGGCTAGGCGAATTAACACATCCTGATTTGTCTGAATGGGAAGCCGTTGTCTACGAGCTTAGCTCCTGGAAACCGCTGGAAGTCAGAAACTGTCTGATTTGGCATCAGTGATGTCTGTCTCTGACACTTATATCTCAATTAGATTGCTGCTAATTAAATAACCGTGTGAGGCCAGCACCATGCCCTGTCTGTCCTCCTTCATAAGCCAGGGCATTGCCATTTTGGGGAGTTGTCTGTCTCCATCATTTCATAATTTCTAACCTAAGGCATAGCTGCTTAACTCAATTAAATGCAACCAAAATGAACTTTGCTGAAAACCCTAATAGTGAAATAAATACATGTAGTGAGATGTCCTAAGGGTGATTTCTACCATCCAAACTGGGGCTGTTAATTTTGAACACCATGGAGAGCTGATGTTTATGATGTTTTACAAAATACATTTCTTCTTTCAGAAGTATGCTTTAACATAGGTGGAAATATTTTTGGTGCAAAAAAAAATCCCATTTCTAATTTTAACAAAAGTACCACTACTTTTAAGTGACCAAGTTTTAATTTCCAACAACTGGAAGCAGTGAAGCTATAACGAACATAGGGACCTGTGTGCTGTCGTTGGTTGTGAGATGAAATCCTTGGTCCAGTAACTTCTTCATGTGATTGTCTTTCTCCTGGGTCTTCTGTTTTCTTTATCTTTGAAGTAGTCTTAAAACTAAAGGAACTTCCTTCTAGAGAATGCAGTGTTCTGAGAAATAAAACTGATCATTTTCTTGAAGAAAATGCCTGAAATATTGCTGTTATTAAATGTTCTTGAAAATGTATGAGTGTTTCCATTGGAGTGCAAAGTGTCTTCAAGGTCAAGATCACAGTTGGAATTACTATTGTTAGCTAACTGATGCCCTGAGACACTTCTGGACTCAACATGTCACTGGACATTGCTGCCTCCAATCCCAGTATGCTACCAGCAAGCGAGATGCCATCTCTGAGATAGTCTTGCCAACTGATAGGTCAAGTTCTCTGGAGTGTCCTATTATGGAGTTGATCTCTGCCAGGAGGCAATAGTTTTGGTTTTTATTATTATTATTGTGATTTTTATCAAGAAAGAAGCTTTTATATGTAATGATCACAGCACTCTTTAGAAAGCAACCTTGTCTGGAATAAACACTAGAAGGTGCAATGTGTGACTTCTGGTAAATTGTTTTTGTGGATTTTGAGTGAGAATTTTTCTTATGCCTTTCAATGTTTCAGAATTTAGTATATTTATTTGTTATTCTGGTTGTCTTAATTTTAAGATTGCCTCCTTCATTCACAGTAGAGATATTAGCCTGAGTAGCTCTGTACTCTAAAGTCATCTATGCAATTGATGAATTGTCCTCATTGTTGCAATCTGGCTGCTCTACTACCAGGGCCCACATTTCATTTTGGAAAAGACAGAGATTCCATGTTTTGGAAGGGTTATGATTTTTATTCAGGAAGGGAGACTTTTCCTAATGAAATTCATTTTATTACTCATTGCAAACATTGTTTCCTGACTGTCTCCTCCTTGAAGATGAGTTGCCAGTCATATATTAAACATTTGAGCATCTTTCACATTAGCTTTCAATGAGGACTTTCACAGCTTGCAACAGCATCATGACCTAGGGATCTTGTTTGTCTAGTACATTCTCAGGCCCTGCCCTACCTCTCCTGTTGGCTACTTAATTTGAGGAGTCCTTGGTGGGAAAACAATGCTGAATTCCAACACAATAGCAGAACTTTAGGCCAAGCATGTCCTTGTAAGAATCCTTGTCAAAAAAATTGTAAAGTTTGTCTACCTCTGAAGAGATGAGGTTCATAACATGACAGGTGAACTTAGCCTTCAGATAATGTGAAGAAGCAGGAGCATCTGTCTGAGACAAGCGCAAAGCAATCTTCCTGACTTCGAAGCTTCTGGAGAAATTAGGACTGTTTGAGGAATAGTTCAAGGACTGATCATTCATGAGAGATACAACCAGGGTTTTGGCTGCCATTGTGAAAAGCTTCCATTGACATCATTTCTCAACCTCACTGGGAATCAAAGCCTGATGGGAGGAGAGAGGACCCACAGGGGTATCTGTAGGCCAGCAACTGTAGCAAAGGATAAATCCCAGACTAATAAGCAGGGGGCTGAACTACTGATGAATGGACATTTCCCGGCTTAAAAAAATTGCAGATGAGCCTTCAATGAAAGTGAAATTAAAGTCATTTATCCAGATCATTTGGAGATATCAACTCGCTTCTTAAAGAGGGAAATATAATAAAGCTCTCTCATAAAGATATAAAATATTTAACGTGTGACTTCTGTTTCATACTAACATCACCTCTTAATGGTACCATTATTTTGTTATGTTTAACTTCAATGAAAAATTTAGGAGAAAAGATGGTCACATATTTAACCCAAATCGGGATTTTTTTTTTTTTGCCTGAAATCTGTGATTACATCATTGGCACATTTATATTGCAAGACATTTTTACGATATAAGCATTTTTTCATTTGGACAGCAACCATAATAAATTGAAATAAAATTCAGTCTTGATTGATGCTGGAAGTGTCATGTACAGGGCAAGTCCCATTTGTTAAGTGCAGTTTGCCGGGGCAGCAATAATAGTAGCCTTTGAATGTTTTTCTTATTAAGGAGAAAAATGGTCAGTAATGTGAGGTTTGGTGGGTACCAAGGGTTCCCATAGGCTGAAGAAATTTGCATCCATGGGACTCCTTTCCTGGCTTCAGGATGAAGGTGATCAGAAGGCTATAGACACTGTTTTTCCAGTTTTAAAAATTAGAATAAACTATTACAGTTTGTGGAATGAAAGAGAGCAGCTGATTACAACATAATGGAGTGTACCATATTCATCTCTTTGAAATATGACCTCACCCGGCCTTTTCCATTTTACAATCGATTCTCTCATTCCCTTAATGAACCTTTGCATTCATGAGCCTTCTTGGAAGTATGCACATGAAGTATTGCTGCAGCGAAGAGTAATCATCTGCCAAGCAAGGAAGAACAGAGTGCCTCTCCTGTCGTTCGGTTCAATAACATTAGAAACTGTTAATGCATCATGTTAGGCACTGCATTGTTTTGCTTAGTAATTATCTAATTTGCCAGAGCTTGCTGGAAAAATGTGGTTTTGGGAAACTGACACAATAGAGTTGTTTGTTGGTTTGGAAGGAGAGGAGCAGGAGGCTCATGGGAACGCACACAAGGCAAAGTCTGAGCTTTGAAGCAACTTACTGAGCCTGTCTATTTCCAGCAAGGTAAGCCTGCAACTTGGGCAGTGATCCTAGGAAAGTGATGGTACCATAAAATTATAAGGGTATCTTGGGTAATTATGTCAGGAAAGACTAGGAAAGAATAAGTCATGGAAGTTTTGAGGTTTAAAATAGTGATAATTCATTCATGGACTCTATAATGGACACATTACAAAGTTCCTGGGTCCAATACTGGAAGACAATTAGGTAGTCACGTACAGCTATATGACTTGGTTATGCTTCGTCCTAGGGTTTTCTCCTTGTACTCTGGCAGAAATCCAATGCCATAGTTACATTTATCATGTTCAATACTTGATACAAATAGAATAAAATGATTTTGAATCAGAAATCGAGTGAAAGATGGAAAGGATGTGTCTCAACATGATTCACTGAGCAGGCGCATAATTCAAAAGCAAGTCTCTGCCCTGGAGAAACAGGATGGGGCTTGCAATGTCTGTTGGGATTATTAAAGTAGCTCTCGTGTATTATGTGTAACTTAAAACAAAACAATTATGAAAATCTTTAAAAAAAAGAAAGAAAAAAAGCACAGAAAGGAGATGGGAGGAGTTACTACAGGGCTTCTATATCAAAGAGGATTTGAGCAGATTCCAAAATTTGTGAGAACTTTTACAAATAAAACTGAAAATCAATCATCACTAAAGCCTTTGGTCTCCTCTTCTCCAACACACACATAAAATACAGACCATCCTCAGTTAGGCTAATGAATACGTTCTGAACAGTAGTCTAGCCTGCCAACTATCACCTCCCTAGGGACTTTCAGCTACCCTTCTGTCTGGAATCCTGTTCTGACTGTTGGGAGGAAATAATCCTGTCAGTGGGATCTCATTTCTCTGAATGGCAATTTTCACTGCATGAATGCTAATCCTGTGGTTAGCTGGCATTGGAATATGTTTTTACTATACCAGATGTAAATGTTTATACATATATCTCCTAATGCCTAACCACTATATGAGTGACTTTATTATTATCTATTTTAGAATTTAAAGGTGAATCAGCTTGCACATGTGGCTAAGTTTTAGATCCAGCATTTGACCCCAGGCTTTGTCTACCCTTGGAGACCAGACGACTATTATAAGCAACTGATTCCAGAACACCTCCTTATTTTCATGCAGTTTTGAAGTATGTGGCACACTTCCCTATGTAATGGATAAACTCAACAGGAGGGGAAATTAGTCCAGGAAGCAGCTCACAGCATTTCTACCCTGCTGCAGCTGAGACCACCTCTTTCCTACTTTCTTCCCACTTACAAAATCAAAGGTCCTCTTCCACCCACATTCATCTGGATGGTGGTCATTTATTGAACTCTGAAGTTAAATGTGTCCCACTGGAGACAGCCTGGAATGGAGATGAAAGGGTGGTTGGTTTTTGTATGTCTCTCAAAAATCGGGGCAGCAAGCCTATTTGGTAAAGTAGGTCTAATTTAGCCAATTGCCAAGTGAATGAGAACTGCCTGTGCCAATCTGATTACAGAGTGGATCTTTTCATAATGGCTGTGTACCATGAGTCTGTGCTACAAAGGTTTCATTAAAACTACACAATGTGTGGCAAGATCACAGCACTTGGTCATCTTTATGCTGGAAAACATTTATGTGGGGTAATATTTTACTTTTAACCCTTTCAAAGTATCTTTATATGTATAAAGTACAGCCAAGAAAAGTAATAGTTAAGAATCATTTTAAAAGTTCCAGGAGAGGATTGATATGACACTAAACTTTATTGAGAATCTTAGAGAAAGTCCCACCCTTCTCACTAAATTACATTTCTAATGCAATTTCTACGTATGTTTAGTAGCTGGCCAGTTTTACATCAACTTGACACAAGTTAGGGTCATCTGAGAGGAGGGAACCTCATGCAGAAAATGCCTCCAGAAGGTCTGGTTATAGATAAGCCTATAGGGCATTTTTAAAACTAGTGAATGATGGCAGAGAGACCAGCTCATCATGGGTGGTGACTTCCCTGGGCTGGTAGTCCTGAGTGTTATAAGAGACCATGCTGATCAAGCACACTTCTCCAAGGTCGCTCCACCAGCTTCTGCCTCTAAAACCTTACTGGTTTACATGGATGGTGGACTACACCCTATAAGATGAACCCTACCATTGCCAAGTTGCTTTTGGTCATGATATTTTATCACAGTAATCAAAATCACTAAGATGGATCAGCTATAATTTAAAAATAATATTTTATATAACATGACATTTCAACATAAAGTAATTTTTTACAATGTGGTCTTTTATCACAGAAAATATTTAAAAAATTATGTATTAAGGGAGAGCAGTAGAGTATGAAAATAAACATAAAATACATCAAGACAGACTTATAAGAAGGGAAATATTAATAATGTAGCATTTTTATTTGTTACATATTTGAAAATGATACATATAGGTAGGAAATCTCTATAATATTTAGAACCTACTAATTACATATATATTTTTCTTTTATTTATATTTGTATATAATTATAATATATTTAAATTCTCTCAGTATTTTTGAGCATAAAATAGTTTACATTTTCAGTTAAATTTTTGTTCAGAGCCTTCAGTTTGATATTAAAGAATGTGTAGTTCTGTTTGAGCTTTCAGACTCACATAACACCACATCCTCAAGTCACCCTTTGACTGGTGCTAGGGGCTAACCTTGTGTGATATAGAATAATGGGTATTTTCAGATTTTCAGTGTCATAACCTTGTGCCATGTGCAGATGAACTTCAAGATCAGTCTTTTTCCATAAGCTGAAGGCAAACTCTAATATCTCCACTCAAAACGTCATCAGCTTGAGGCTTAGGAAATGCCTTACTTATTGAGAGCATTCTCTGCACAATCCTGAACCCAAAGTTCATATTCTACTACCCACTTAACAAACCTGGAGTCCTTCTGACCTCACATCCACAAACAGATGTTTGGTCATGTTTATCTTGGCAGTAACTAGAGTGTCTTATTGGGCTTAAGGAAGACTCAGTGGGAAGGAAATTATGTCTGGTACAGTAACCTACATAATTTCTCTTGGCTGTCTTAAGAGGTCAACTACCCTCAAGAAGAACTTACTACTGACATCTCCTAAGCTAATACAGTGTCTGTGTTCTAAAAGCTTTTCCTTACACCCATAGATAGCTATTACTCTCACCCCCCATCACTCTAGCATCTTTTTGCAACAAAGACAATCACAAAGATTCACAACAGTTCAAACTACAGAGAATAGGGGACTGTGGATTACCCAACTGCAACTACTACACCTGCGATGAAAACTCTACACTTTACCTTACTTAAGTATTTCTCTTTACAGGTCCAGACAGTGGTAGCTCTGATCTGGTAATGTCCTCAATAGTGGAGGGAGGGTGGCCATGTTTTTCGTATATAGGGCCTTGGGAAAGGTCTTGAGAAGCCAGTTTCATATGTGATGCTAATGGAAGTAAGAATGAATTTCCAAACATACAGGAAACCAAGCCTGGTCTCTTTAAACCTTTATACTATCTCAGAGTCAAATGCATTTTTTAAACAGCATGGAAAAACCTGTTTCCTTTTAGTTTCAGAACATATATGTTTCTACAATATTCATCCTTTTGCTCCAGAATCCTGGGTTGATGGTTTTCAGTCTTGATGGACTGACTCCTTTCTAGTGGTGGACAACTGACATGATTCTGGCCAATGAGTCACTTGGGGAGGTGACTGAATCTTGAGAGATGAGAGATGAGAGATCTTCTACATGAAGATCTGGAGTGATAGCAGAGCCTGAGAATTTAAGATCATCCCTTATCAAAGATGATCTTTGATCAAATGTTTTATACTTACATTTACTGTTGTCAGATTTTCTGACCTTTTTTTTTGTCAAAACCCCATTTCTTCTATCAGAGAACCTAAGCTTTAAATTACTATTTTTTCTTGTCTACACTAAGGAGACAATGTCCTTTTTGTGTTGAATATTTCCTCCAACCTTTTATGCTCTGGGCCTTGGCCTAAGCCACTGGGCAATGAATAAGAACCTCAGTTCTCTAAAAACATACACTGATCAACAGGAAACGTGGGAACCTAAAGATGGATGTTGAGAAAGCTTTCAGCATGAGGATACACTAAGGCAGAAAAGGGTTCATGAACAAAGCAAATCCTTACCTGGGTACCCAAAACTGGTAGAAAGAAGATGATACTGGTAAGATCCTTCAAAACCCCAGCAACCAGGTGCCAGGGGTGAGTAATAGTGGCTGATCACATGCATGCCCCCAGTATCCAAGGGAGGCAATGCAGTGTAACAGGCAACTCCCAGGCTTGTAGGGCAGTGTTGGCAAAGGTGACTGATAGTGACGAGGACTGTATTTTATAAATACAGGTGAGAGTTGACTTTTGAAAAGGTATAAGAGAGAAGAACTGTGGGGATCTACATGGGTTTCATAAAGCTTGCTGTGGTTAGTAGCTAGGCAATAGATGAGTGGAATTATGTAAGGTCAATGGAGAGTCAGCGGAGTTTGGGCTTCAGATGTGTTTGGGTCAGAGTGGAAGGATGGAACCTAGTATTTGAATTTATTAGGTGAAGAAGACATGGACAAGCTGAAAATCTTGACTGCTTCACTGATCTTAAGCAAAAAGTACTATAACCAGTGGCTGACTAAAAGAGCCCTAAATAAAGGCCTAATCTATGATTCCGGCCATTGGATGAAAAAAGTCCCCAAATGTGAGCTAGAGTTTTGCCTGATATTCATGATTACAAGCAGGCTTACTTTAATCTCCAGAATTTGGATCCTAATAGCAGTTTTCATTGTTATTGTCTATTGCTGAAACCAGTTAAGAGGAAGAAAAGAATAGGGTGAACCTGAGAGTGGATCATACATCAGTTGAAACTATCCATTCGGAGTTCTTGCCCATTTAATCAACTGGTATTGATGAACACCTATGCCACAGGTATTGGGCCAAACCTAGGAGGTTTATAGAGCTGTAACCAGGAACAAAGAACCTGGGAAAACACTGATGAGAGTATCTAAGAGTTGGGATGCAATTCTCAGACCTGAGATTCTAGGATGACTTAGGAACCAAACATTTTGTAGGCCTTTCTTGGAGATCAGATAAGGTAGTAAGATCAGATAAGATAAGTACACCTAAGAGTGTCCATACACGTTGTTCTCTAACAGTCTCCCTACATTGATGATGAGCTGGCTCTGGTCATGGATAGTATGCTACTGCACTGCTGTTATCTGCCACCAAGAAACAGGAATAAAGGGCTGAAGGGGTCTGGAAATCAAAAGAAAGGGAGTTTAAAGGAAAGAAATGAGTCTATCTGAAACATGCTGCCAAGAGGGCAAAGGAACAGAACCGACCATCAACTGGATTTAGTAAACTGGGTAAGAAGAGCTGAACCGAAGATGATTGATCATAAGAATGCTGAGGATGTGAGATGACATAGTTACCTAACGGTAGCTACTTCAATTATGAATGCTAATTATGTTTCCCCAAAACTGTCTGTACAGGGGGTCTGCACATAGCTTCTGGGAACCTGCCCCCAGTTGGTTTTGATTGGTAAATAAAGATGCCAGCAGCCAATAGTTGAGGAGGACAGACAGAGGCAGGATTTTAAGATTTCCTTGGTACCAGGAGGAGGAGAAGGAGGAGGAGGAGGAGGAGGCGGAGGAGGAGGAGGAGGAGATACACCATACTTTAGGAGAATGTGGATGGAAAGAGCAGAGACAGTGGTCACCATGGAAGTAGAGAAGCAAGAAAAGTGCCCTGGGCTCTGGGCCAAGAAAGTGTGGCCCAGTGGGCTGCACAAATGGATCTGGAGCTGCAGAGATGGAACATAGAAATTAGTCAGTAGTAACTCAGAATTATCAGCATGAGATAAATTCCAGCAACATAGAGGCTAGGTAGTTGCCCAGCTATTGTGATTCTTAAAACATATTAAAATATAGAGACTTTGTGTGTGTGTTCTTCATAAGAAACATAAACCATTGAGGCAGGTAGCAACCCTGTACTGGGATTTATTAATAAATATTAATTTAACATCTAACTTATTTGCTTTACTCTCAAACAAACAAACAAACAAACTTTTTGAACCCTTTTGCATAACTTTTTAAAAATATGTGAGTTACATTTGAAAAGAAAATTTTCAATAAATAGATAAGTGGTCAACCTTGGTGTATGTAGACTCCATAAGAAGTTCCATAACACCTCTTCAAGATGTCCAAATTAACTTTGTTAATTGCCACTAGGGAAACCCAAGCAATGATTATCACTTTTGTTTAACAAGGAAATTCTGTAGTTATCTGAAGAGAAGTGGTTCAAGGTGCAGCTTTGGAAAGATGTCCTCTGCAATTCTCAACCTTCAAGGACCTATACAGGTCCCTGGAGAAAGGAGTAGCTCATGCTCTTCAAAAGCTCTCAAGAAGCCCATGTTTTACAATAGTCTTTCCTAATCCTAGGTCTACACATATGTGGTAGGTACCAAATCTCATAGCTGTGCAATATCATGGCATACACCAAGCCTTCAGATGAGGATAACCAGATAAGCATGAATTCTTATCCATGGAATTGGTCTCCTGGAGGTATTGTTTTACATTTATTTTCATAGTAATTGGTTGAAAGTATTTGATTTCTTATATCTCTTTTAAAAGCCTACTGAATTTAAATATAGTCCCTCTGTATTGTATTGACATGTATTAGGCTACTTTCCCTAACCCCAACAACCTATTATTTTGTGTCTGAAGCAGGAGAATCTATATTTAAAGAAGAGATGTGGCCATCAGTATGCAATACAATGGAAGCTAATATATTCACAGCTCTGGTGAAGGAAAACCAATCAAGCAAGGAGCCTAACAATTACAGTGTTTCCACCAATAACATGAGCATTTTCATGAAGTTTAACACCATTTATGCACAAAATCCAGTTGCTTTATTTTAGAGATGTTTCATAAAGAGCATAAAAGAGATCAAAATAAGGATAAAACATATGCTGACAAGTTAGATAAAAATATCTTTCTAGCTCTAATATTTCACTTATTGAAGTAAGCAGTTCTATGATTTGAAATTAATTGGAAGTTAATTCATATTACACTAGCCCTTTTAGATTAACCATGTCTTTTAAAATTCTCTAAAACATCACAGTTAATTAATGCAGTCAACTCAGTGTGATTTGAGGAGAAACCATCTTATGTCTTCCAATACAGTGGTTGACATACTGATTATTCCCATCCTTCCGGTCTCCTGGATTCATCTCCTACTGTAGTCCAGATGAAATATTAATTTTTAGAGAATTTCATAGGAAGTAGCACAGCTAATGATGTTGATAATTCTCAATTTTATCAGCCATTAGAAATGTCAAAACAGTTCTAGAGCATCTTTTTTTCTCATAATTATTCAAAACAAATTATTATCATGATGACTACTCTGTGGAAGGAACCAAATATCTGAGAAGTTCAAAATCAATGAGTAATGGCTTGGATACAAGCTGTAATTTATACTAAACTCTTAGATTCCATCCTCTGCTCGCTGGCTTTAGTCACTGACCTACTGGAGAACATAATCATCCATTCTTTCATTAATAAATATTCAAGCACCCACTCTTACCATATTCAGTGTCCTGGTCAATGTTTTGTCAACTTGATACAAGTTAGAGTCATAAGAGGGACCTTAACTGAGAAGATAGATTAGTCTGTAGGTAAACCTTTGGGGGTTTCCTTGAGAAACAAGCTCACTGTGTTACCAACCTTCTACAGGTGGTCCTGCAGTGAATAAGAATGAAAGCTGAATATGAGCTGGAGGAGGAAGCCAGTAAGCATCTCTCTTTAGGGGTCTTTACATCAGTTCCTGTCTCCAGGTTCCTGCCTTAAGTTCATTACCCAACTTCCCTTCAAGGGTGAGGTAGAATTAAGCCTTTCCTCCTCAACTCAGTTTTGGTGATGGTGTTTGATCACAGCAATGTTAAGACATTCTGCTTTTATATTTCAGAAATGTGAATCAGTCTATACATGATAAGTAAATACAACCGAAAATAAGTGCCTGTAAAACACGAGAGTCATCTGATATTTCCTCTTTTCATCCATGGTTACATCTTAATGTTCATGGGCTACCCGATCTATTTTAATTCTGTCTTTACTTAATTTAGTGTATGGTTTTGCAGAACATATCATTTCTATACCACATATAGAGTAATGTATGCTGGGTTTTGACAGATTTTATCCTGTGCAGGTCTGTGAGATAACCTCAGTTTTTTTGAGTTCTGGATGGCAAAAGTCCTGAATGTGAAAGTAGAGAAAGAGGCAGAAGCACACACACAATGGACCTTTCTGCCTCCACCCACCCTCCCACCCAATTTTCAGTTCCAATTTTATGTGATCATACATATTCTTTTGGGAATGTTTCTCATGCTAAAACCTATCCTTTTCTTTTCTCACAATGTAGCCTTAACTTTCTCCCAGACCTACCTAATTCAAGCTATCCCTATTGTTTGTACATTAAAGTCCTTCTATATGGGAATATTCCATTTGTAAGGAATTTTCCTGTCTTTTATCACTATTTTTATTAGGGTGACAACTTTCTCTCTCTCTCTCTCTCTCTCTCTCTCTCTCTCTCTCTCTCTCTCTCTCTCTCTCTCTCTCTCTCTCTCTCTCTCTCTCTCTCTCTCTCTCTCTCTCTCTCTCTCTCACACACACACACACACACACACACACACACACCATTAATTTACATGAGCTACCTGATCTATTTTAATTCTGTCTTTACTTAATTTAGTGTATGGTTTTGCAGAACATATCATTTCCATACACATAGTATATATAGGATGGACACCTCTCTTGAGTAAATATGTGCGCCTGTGTGCATTTTTCCTGCACAACAAATGTAGAACATTTGAGGCCTATGTTTTTCTGAATCAGGGGTGTCATGACAGTAAACAGGAATTCCTGATTTGGGCTGCAGTATCCAAGTATTGTGGAAAGGCTTCTGTGACTTATGGACTTGACCCCTTATTTACTTTTCAGAGCAATGATGTGAATTTGAGTTTCTTTACCTCTGTTATCAAAGGGGGTGTGCCTCAGGTGAACTTACTCTTCCTTTTAATAAAAAAAAAACCAACCTTATTTTGCTATTGTTTGTTGTTGTTTTCTTTATTTTTGTTTGGTTTGATTAGTTTGTTTCTTGCTGTTGGTAAGATAATACTGAATTCAAAGTGAAATATTGCCTCCTCTAAGCCTAGAACCTTAAAAGGAACTGCTGGGGAGATGTTGCATGTCCTTTGCTTTCTTGCCTTGGGTTGTGCCCTGAGCTCCATGGCTTAACCCTTTATACCCCAAACTCTGTAGTGGAGCTTTGTCCAAAGCACTTATAGATGAGCACAAGAATAACTGGGTGGCTTTTCTAAATAACTACAAAGTCTAGATATCAGTATAATTTTTTGCAATATGGGGTCTGTGGATAGCTGTGTTTATTAAAGGAAGCAATGTTAGTTAAAATCATGCTGAAGAGTTATATCCATCCTACAGACCATGAACTTTCTAAAAGAGAAGTTGAACTCATGATCTATTCTGGCTACCCCTGTTTTAGCAGCTAGCTTTCTAATCTCAAACTCACTGCTGCTGTTTACAACTCTTTTTTGCCTTCTTTTAAAAAGAATTTTTCTATACACATGCTGCTGGAGCCATGAATCCCCCCCCATGTGTGCTCTTTGGTTGGAGTTTAGTCCCTGGGAGCTCTGAAGGTACTAGTTAGTTCATATTGTTGTTCATGCTAAGGGGCTACAAACCCTTCAGCTCCTTGGGTCCTTTCTTTAGCTCCTTCATTGGGGACCCTGTACTCAGTCCAATGGTTGACTGTGAGCCTCTACTTCTGTATTAGTTGTGTACTGTCAGAGCCTCTTAGGAGACAGCTATCTCAGGCTCCTGTCATCCAGCACTTGTTGGCATCCACAATAGTGTCTAGATTTAGTTGGTCATCAATGGGAGGAGAGGACCTTGGCCCTGTGAAGGTTCTATGACCCAGTGTTGGGGAATGCCAGGGCCAGGAGGTGGGGAGAGGGGTGGAGAATAGGGCGAGGGGGGAGGGAGGGTACAGCGGATTGTTTTAGTTTTTGTGTTTTTTTTTTTATTTATTTTTTCTTAGTTTCTTTTCTTTTTTTTTTCTTTTGGAGGGGAACCTGGGAAAGGAGATATTGTAAATAAAGAAAACATCTAATAAAAAATAAAAAAAATGTATTTTTCTTATTTTTAGGAATTTCAGACATGGGTACAATGAAATTTTATATTCACTCTCTATGCACCCCTCAAACTTCTCCCATCCTCTTCCACATACCTCTTCCCCCACCTCAAGTTCTCTTCTTTTGCAAACTCGTGTAATTCCAGTTAGTGCTGCCTGAATGTATGTTGAGCATAGGGTATCTATTAATTGTCATGTCCTCATAAAAGAGTAGGTCTTCCTCCCCAGCACTATAGATAGACTGTCATTAGAACCTCAGCAATGGGTAGGGCCTAGAAGTCTACCCATTCACCTCTGGGTTTTGACACTTTTGATCATGTGCAGGTCTGTGAGATAACCTCAGTTATTTTGAGTTCTTGATTGCAAAAGTCCTGGTGGTCCAGAAGGTAGCACCCCACCCATCTTCTAGCTCCCATATTCTTCCCACCTCCTCTTCTGAGATGTTCCCTTTTCATTTGTCAGGTGTAAGATAGGTGTGTGTGTGTGTGTGTGTGTGTGTGTGTGTGTGTGTGTGCATGTATGTATTAAACATATCTAACATTTTTTGATGCATGGGTCACAGCAGGACCTGAAAGTATTCTCCATGGTAGGCAGCCCATGGCAGAAATGGATGTAGATAGAAGATTTCATGTGGAGACCCCAAAGCAACACTTTGCCACTGCCTGATGCTGACTGCAGGTTGGTATGAAGGCTATCCACACCAGAAGACAGGCTGGCAGGGCAACTGTGTGTCTAGAAGGAAAAGGAACTGGGTGTCATGCACAGCCAGCCAGTTTCTGCCAGAGGGCTGGCATAAGTTGTTTAACAGCTACAGTCTTACATGTAAAATGACTGCTTCCAGCAGAATAAATTTCTCTACAGCAAGCTGTGATAAATGTTATGACTCTATATTTTATTTTATAGCACCTCTGCTCCATCCCTTCTAAATTGCCTTATTGCGTTTCGTTACGGGCACTAATGATGAATTAAGTTGGACTGCTTAATAATTAAAAGTATCTCTAGGATAAAGCCATCTTCTCACTTGGAGGGAATCTATTTGGCTTTATTCACAGAAGCTAAGCTCAGTGCAGGAGAACAGGAGTCCTTCAGAAATGAACAGAACACACAACAAATGACAATGATAAGAGCATTCTGTTTGTGATTGTGGAAGAGTTCACATCCATAAGAGCTCTTTTGACCAAGGTAACACAACATGGTACAATCTTCTCATGACAGTTTGGGGATGATCAAACAAGAATGAGCTGACGTATTTGGAAGAAAACTTGAGAAAGAACCAATTTCTGATGCATATTTGGAAAATGATGAAGAAAGGACTCTCTAGTTTGTGATCAAGCATAAATGTTACTTAATGTCAAGCAGTACTGTAGGAGTTAGACCTGGTTCTTCCTCCCAGCCACGAGCTCCCAGAAATAAGACCCAAACTCAAAATATACTTACACATACATTGGCCATACAACTAGGTTCTTCTCTGACTAGATCATAACTTACTATAACCCATTTCTTCTGATCTACATTCTGCTATATGGCTGCTCACCTGTGCTCAGGTACCATGAGTTCATCTTGTCACAACTTCAAGGTAAATCTCTCTAGTCTGGCATTATCCCAAAGTACTTTTTGCCTCCTGGATGTTTCAACTCCTATTTCCTAGCTAGGCCCATGGCCATTTGATTTATTATTGACAGGTGCCACATCAATACAAATATCAGATATTCTCTCTACACAATATGCCATCTGAACTCTGACATGTTTGGATATATCTGTTGATTTTGGTTGATTGGAGTTGGGATGAGAGGAGGTAAGAGAGTACTAACCTGTATGTTAAAGTGTCTGTCTGTGAGTGGTTTCCTAGAATAAGGTCTAGTTTTCACTCCTAAGAGTCTATGACAGTCCCTTTAAGACTCAGGAGTGTGCTGAGGTTAGAAGATGTGAAATTTAAGATTACCAAAACCATGGTGCATATGGTTGCTTTAAAAAAGTTGAAGTCTTCAGGCCAGGAGGATGTCATTCTAGAATGCTGAGAAGCAAGGGCATGCACTTTTGAACCTTTGTGTAAGATTTCCTTTTGTACATATCCATTAAGCACAGGATCCTTGAGTGTGTTCTCCATGCCTCATGTTCTGCTACACACATTAATGGATAAAAGGAAGCTGCCCTAGCTGGAGGGTGAGCTTGAATAGAGACGAAGGACTCAGCAATGGTGTTCTAGGCTCAGATGGAACAGGCAGAGGAGGCAGAAGCCTGCCTCTTTATTTTGTGATCTCAGGGGAGAGTGAATCTGTTTGTTCTATAAAATGAGGATTCATGATTCTCTTTCTTTCTATTGGAAGAAGAATAAAGTAACAATGCACTTTATGGTAGTTCCTGAGTCCTAGCAATGTCTCAGAAAGTGAGAGTTACTACTTGGGATCCTGAAATATCTGAGCATGTCAAGTGTGAGATGGATTAGACTCACTGTGGGTGGCCCTATGGGAAGAAGAGATATCAACAGGCCTGATTTGCAAGACACCACTCAACTTAGCATAGACAACACTTAATAATCACAGAGAAGGATAACCACAGAACTAGGAAACAAGATGATGAACTTCCATGATAAGTCATACCTGAATACTTCTTTAATCGGCATTCTAGGAGTATCCAGCACCCAACCTGGAAATAAGTTAGAGTCCAGAGATAGTTGGATTGTTCCTCCCCTTCTACTGATTTTGCTCCCTCTCTTTATACATTTCTATTTCTATCTTTCCATTTTACTAAGAAAAACTGGCTTTGAAAGAGTTATTCATGAAATTTCTCAACTACAGAAAGAAATATGTATGATTAGAAAGCTATCCCACAGGATTCTTTTAATTAAAAAGGAAGCCATATTCCTATGAGTTCGATACCCAAAGGAAGTGATGATTCTTTGCCTTGTTGGAGAGTTTGCCCCTGAGCTTTATTTGTTTAATAAACTATTGGTATGCAGCAAATGTAAGGGGTGATCTACTTCTCCCTGTTCTGTGATCAGTTATGCTAATGATTCTAGAACCAAGAGAAGGGTAGAACTTAGCTTTAAGCTCAAGGACTTCATAAAAAATTTACCATTTCATGAAACCATTTTGCATTGTTTTTTCTAGAACAGCAGGATTAAAATTATCTATTCTCTATAAAAAAAAGTACTATTTAGAAAAATAGGGTATGTTGTGTATATCACAGTTAGGAAAGACTGATGTCTGTGACTTCTTTTCCATTTGAAAAGTCATACACACTTTTTCTGGTCAGCTAGATTCTAGATTTGTGTGTTTTTGTTTTTTGTTATTTTTCCTCTAGATAGAATCTTGCTATGTGTCTCAAAATAGCCTCATAAATCTCTTGCTTCGGTGACTGGGATTACAGGTGTGTGCCCCCATGCCTTGTCAAAATGCAATCACCTGTCTTAACATAAAATGCACTTGGGCTTATACAGTGATGAATATAAAATTAAGCTGGTCATTAATATCTGTATTTATATCCCAACTTTATATTTCAGCTTTGATGGAAGATGAAGGAATTACAATGATGATGTTACTAATTATGAACTTACAAATAAATCTAAAGGCAACAGATATAGATAGGAGTTAGCCTCTGAAAATCATCAAGGCCACCCATTAAAGTTTGGGGCTTACTCAGTGTATTAGACACTGACTATCTTAGCCTTCTGGTGCAGGCCTATAATCCAAGCCACTTACTAGACAAAAGCACGTGCAGGACAAATTCAAGGCCAGCCTGGGCTATATGAGATAGTTCAAATCAGCCTAGTTAATTTTGTAAGACCTTGTACAATTGAGCTGGAGATATAGCTGAATTACAGAGTGTTTGCCTAGCATGAACAAGGCTCTCTGTTCATTGCTTAGTACCACATGGGGAAAAGGAATTAGAGAATTGTTTTAGACATTAAATTCTACTCTCTTCAAAGGCAGTCTGTCTACATTTATTGCTATGCACTGGAAATATTCAAGTACCAGATACAGAACGTGTCTGGCTATACGCATGATGTGGGCTTGTCTGGGAGCTCTGACCTCATGTAGCCACATAGCCTGTGATGCTGACCACTTAGTGTTAGAAGTAAAAGCTTCTGAGATGAAGCCTGAGACAGAATGTTTCTACACTTTTTCCTAGCATTACTTACAGACAGATCTGTTGAGCATTATTTGCCCAAGCTTTTCTGAGTTATCTTAGTAATAAGTGGGTCCTGGATTTCAGAGCTAGTCCAACTCACTGTGAGAAGCTAGGGGATTATTAAAGACAGAAAAGTACCTTTGGCCTTGTCAGGAGTACATACCCTGCTCATGAGAAAAGGCTAGTAAACTTCCTGGATTTGGAGCATCTAGTATGTGCAATACAATGGCCAGAATATGCGATCTCAGTTCTCACAGATTTGGAATTTGCCTATTTTAAACACATATGTGCTGAAGATATATCTCATTCCAATCTGTTTCTGTGTCATTTCATGTTACTATCTGTGATGTGTAATTTTGATTGTTGGCTTATTTGGACCAAGAAATGCTTAGGACATTAGTAGGACACAAATTTGGATGAAGGAAGTTCGAGAGAGGGCTAAGTGGGTAGACCCACCTTGAAGATGGCTAGCACAGTCTGGTGGGCTGGGGTTGCAGCCTGAATAAAGGAAAGGAAAAAGGAAGAAGTCAACTGGGATCTGTCACTCTCCTTTCCCTGGCTTCTGAAGTTCTGGGATATCAGTAGGTACCCTCTGTCATGGACAGGACCTGGTCCCACTACAATCTCTCCATGCCATGTTAGACCCTATAATGTCTTTTTAGCCATACACCTAAGTAAACTCTTCTCATTTAATTACTTCTGGTCTGGCATTTGGTCACAGCAATGAGAAAACTATCTCATAGACAATCTTTCTTCCTAAAGTGGACCTTGGCCTGTGTGGTGAGTCCAACTGTTGTGTAGAGCATTCTGAAGAAGCCATCAGTTGACTGGAGAGAGCTGATATGAAAGACTGAAGTGGCTATTTTATGGTGTATGTGAAAAGTTGGAGCAAGATCTCACTGAAGAGACAGCTCTGACTTTTGATTTTAGATAGAAGATGCTAAAGTTCCAAATAAGGACAGGGTATTCTGAGAAGCTCCTTTTGAAAATCCCAGACATTTGCTGTCCAGAAATGTAAGTCAAATATGTGATTTTAACATTTCTGGCACTCACATTGACAGAGGTGACTACGATTTCTATCATTTCAATGAATTTGGAATATTCGATATAAATATTAATAAGCCATTGATATGAATAATTACCTGACATATTTTACACACCTCTTCTTTATCATGAGGTATATGTGCCATATGTACAGTATATTTCAGTTCTTTGGTGGCTCGTGATTTTCATATTAGGGCAGCCTAAAAGTCATGCTCCCAAATTGCTAAGAAATAATTTCTAATTCATTACAGCAGTTTCCATTAGAGATAAATGTCCAAATTTTGTTCCTTGAGGAAGCTTTTTAAGTCCCTCAGAAAGGGAAATTACACATTTGGCTTTGATGTATGTGCTTGTGTACAGCAGCACTGAGGTTGTATGTGACTCTGGATTTGTTCCAAGTGATACATGAGATGAGGTGACATTTTTAACCATAGTGAGCCCAACAAACAGCTCTCTGAAAATACTTCTGTATTGATCCTGGGTCTATACAAACATAGGTGAGGAGGTGGAGCATTAAATTGAATGGCCAGCCTGTAGAGATGTTATCTCCGGAGAAAGAGTGGGATGTCTGGAACTAGAAAATGAAGTTGGGAACAGAAGCTGTGTCATGTTGGAGGAGAGACAGTGAGCAGAAGGAGATTGGGAGAAGGAGCAGGAAGAGCTGCAGGCTGAGGTGTTGTGACAGAGCATTTCAGGAGTGGAAAGTCTGCACGTGCTATGGGAGGTCTGCTGGCTCTGGGGACAAGAACAGTTAATAAAAACCTGGCCTGCCCATGATGACTGACTGCAGTGTAATGAGAACTGAGAACATAAGCAGAGATGTTTGTGTTTATGTTTGAGAGGGAAATAGGCTCCCCCAAAATCAGTAAGACTGTGTTATAATAAGAGAAACTCTGACCTGGAGGCTGTGGCAGTATGTTCCAATTTAGCCACTGGGACAATGATCACACTGTTTTGTCCAAGACCCCACCTCACCTAATCTCTAGTATTTTCCCCAAAGCTTTTCCTGTAGGGTCTTAGCGTCCCAAGGAAAACCTGAGAAGAAGTCTGGGTCTTCTCTGCTTTTATAACAGAGGCTAGAGTTGGTGGTTATCTTCCTCACTTACTGAATATAGAACTCTCATCCTCTGTGATACCCATGCTGAGCTGTCTACTGGCCTAGTGGCATTGTGACACTCATGGAGCATGGCATGGCCCAGGAGGCAAAATTATCATGTGGAATTTCTGGGAGTCTATGCTGCTGATAGGAGTGTAGAGAAAAAGAAAATAAAATTTTGTAACCACTCAGGAAGCTGATTAGATGTTCATTTTGTGACCCACTCTCTCCTGTCTGTATGTTTTCTATTCAAAAGGACATTTCAAGAATATGGGAGAATCTTCTCACAATAAAAACAAGTGAGATATCCATCAGTGGGGTGTCCATCAGTGAGTGAGGTGTCCATCAGTATTGTCTTCATGAATGAGTGAAGTGTCCATCAGTAAGGTGTCCATAAATGAGTGAGATGTCCATCACTGGGGTGTCCATCAGTGGTGTGTCCTTCAGTGGTATGTCTATCAGTGGGGTGTCCATCAGTTGGGTGTCTGTCAGTAGAATATGTGCTTAAGTTACCAAACAAGTAACTTAAGGATGAGACCCTCAACCAGGAAAGCCATGACTCTCAAAAATGTGTTGCTTAGTCAGAGAAGCATACCATTAAACATAGCATGCTTATGAAGCTGAAGAGGCAGAATGAATTCATAGGAAGAATTAGTGGATTTTGAACATAGAGGGTCTTGGTTATGGAGAAACATAAGATTTAGGGGTGATTGGTATATTTTATGCTCATCATATACTTATAAGACTTATGGTAATACAGAGGGTGAAATTCTTCCAAACTTTCCAAGAAGGAGCTATTAGATTTGTGTACTTTATGTAAATTGCACCTCAAAGAAAAATTAAAGATCTTAAAACATCATAGTGAGCTGAGGCAATAAGCATGCCAATTTATTTTGAAATGTGTCAAGAAACCAGTTGAACTGACTGATAGATGGACAGATGGACAGGATGTGATCAAGTGTATACAGCAAGCATTGAGAAGTGTAATGTGGGGTCCACTCTACAATTCCTCAACCTCTTTCTATTTTGAAAATGTTCAGAATAAAGTTGTTGGAAGACATGGAACAATTTGTAAACTTGGCTTCCTTAGAGGAAACAAATTAGGTTCCTATGCTCTGCAAGAAATAAAAATTCAAAATGGATCATCAACTAAAAAGCTGAAATTATAAAACTTATGAGGCAAGCAGCAAGGAACAATACTCATGGCAGTGAATTACACACAAAGGCTTTAGCTATGACATTGAGAGCTATAATTCAAAAAAGAAAAATTAAGAAAATCAAAAGAGTAGAATTTTAAATTTTGCCATAAAAAATGAAATATTAAAGTAAAAGGACAAAAAAAATTCAAATCCCAGCCTTGACACAGGATCTAGCATCAAACAACTTAAAATTCTGTAACAAGAGACAAAGATTTGGAAGGGCACAGCACTGAAGATCATAAATACATGTTTAATGTCTCCTGAGAAAAGCACCCTCTGCCTTTCACCTACTAGAATAGCTACTAGAAAGGAGGCAAGCAGGGCATGGTTGTTCCTGCCTGTGTCCAGTCCCAACATTTTGGAGAGTGAGGCAGGAGGATTTTGAACTTGAGGTCAGCCTGAACTAGATCACTAGCCAGACTGTCTCGAAAAAAGAAAAAAAAAAGAACAAACAAAAGCCAAGTATTGTTGAGAATGTGGTTCCTCAGACACAGCCATAGGAATGCAAAATGATACAAGTATTTCACATTCCTAGTGTTCTGGAAATGTTGAGTATAAAATAGCCATGGAACCCATCACACCATAAAAAAGAAGTAAGGACACAGATCTGCCAAAAGATTTGCAGATGAGTGTCCCAATAGTAGCAATAAAAAGAAAGAGAAGCAATCTGGATTCTACTACTTGTAAAATCTGTAAGATAGAGTAGTACCTGAACCTTTGCACATGGAAGGGGCCAGAACTTTGCACTGGGTTTTTTATTGGATCCTTTTGTCTCTATGGTATGTCCTAAAATGGTAAATCAATCAAGACAGCAAATAAGAAAGTAGTTAACTATGAGGAGGCAGGAACCATCAAATGAGCAAGGAGTGGGGGATGCTGTGGGAGATTCAAATGTCCTGGAAATAGACTGTGATACTCATGCAATTCTATAAGTTTGGTGACAATTGTTGAGTTCTGCACTGAAAGCTACTATCATAGGGTATTTTATCCCAAAGGTGTCTACAATGCCATGCAATAAGAATAAAAGCAAACTTGGGCTTACTCAAAAGCCACTCAGAATGATTTCCTCACTAGACAATGGAATTTAGTCTCTCATCTCCTTCATCCTCACTCTGAGATGTCTTAAAGTTACTTAATCTCTCTGTTACTAGGTTTTTGTTCTATAAAATGTCAATAATAGCATATTACCACCTGCATGAGATGCCAGTACTCAGCACCACTTCCAATACACCAAGAACTTACAAACTCAACGACTGTGGTAATGATGGTAGAGAAAACCTGGGCAGAATTTTACTGTTGTTCTTTTAGCTCAGAGTTCATAGCCTTGGAAGCATGTGTGCTCTTGTGTGTTCTCTGACTCTTGCTATCCAATCCTTCCTTTTTTCACTTCCTTCCTTTCCTTTTCTTTCTTTTCTGTTCTTTTCTTCTTGGTTTTCCAAGACAGGATTTTTTTGTGTAGCACAGGCTGTTCTGGCACTCATGGATGTCATTTCTTAAAGGACATATAATCAGAAGCTATTGTTACTCTTATCTTCCACATTTACTCTACTTCTCCATTTGCCTAGTCCTTTCATTTGTTTTCCTCAGACGTTTGGAGAAGAGGACTATCATTTATAGTTCCTGCAGTGCTGCTGGACTCTGGTAACAATTTCTATAAACTTTTGATTTAGAAAAGAAAAAGACCACAGTAGCTAAGTGAGGGACTGGGGTCTCACCTACAAAGTGGGATGCATGAATTTTATTTCATGCACTCTCTTGGGATGAGCTGTAAGCACTGAATTGATTTCCCCTGCTTCTCAGGATGTCATTCTGAGTTGATGTGAATGTAGAGGTAGTCCTTAGCTAGGAAAACAGCAGTCTATTATTAAATTGGGGCTAGATATCAGGAATGAGTTGGGAAAGATTCATAGTTTTACTTACAGAACCTGTGAGCATCCTCTGCAGGCTGACGTAAAGTTTATCAGGCAGTAAAAAGCCATTACTTTACTTTTTAGTGAGGCTAACAATGAGAACTGGCTGCTAACAAGTATTCTCATGTGGAGTCCTGTTTATGTCTTTCAGTGTGGCAATTAGGAGTTCAGCTCCGTTTATGCACATGAGGAGTTTGTAGGAATCCTCACCGATAGTCAGCCTCTACCCCCAATTAGGGCCAATGTTTTCTTCATAATTAATAATCCTATTAATTGGTAGAGCAAATGTTTTCAGTGGGAAGATAGCATTACTATCTGTTCAAAACAGGAAAATTGCATGATCTAAAATGACCTCTTTGAAGTATAAACTCAAATTCTGTCTTTACCATACTCACCTTTATTTCCATTTAAATATTCTAGCTGTCAGCTTCATAAGGTTTAAAATCAGGTTAAAATGGTGGATTACAATTCCTAGTTCTTTCTTCTCCAGATAGAATTTAAGGTTGCAGATCTCACTAGTCACCTCTCCGGACATGAACATGGATTTCTGCTCTTATGGTATGCTGAGATAGACCCTGGTTCTGTTAAGTACTGTTCCAGCCTGCACTTGTACCCAGGAGTCCAAAGCTCCCCTAGACTCAGCTTACTGCTCACAACTCAGCTGTGTCCAGCCACTCCAGCAGATCTTCTTAGTTTCTCATCTTCTAAGTGTCACAGTTTCATCCTGTTTAGCTAATATGATCTGAGTCACAAATCAACATCCCTCTTACTCTTAAGCTCTCATTGGCACCACAGCTCACCCTACAAGCCCCTTCCCTCAGTGACAGCCAAGCCTGCCAGTCAAGGCTCAACACAACACGTCCTTAACCACAGCAAGGGAAACGGCCGAGTCCTACTTGTCATATCTCTGTGTGTTTTCAAATGACTTGGCAAGTCTATGTATACAATCTTCTACTGCAGATGAGAAAGGTAATTGTGAAATTTTAAAATTCTATGTGCTTTAATCAATTGGTGGCTGAAACATTGCTGGCCCTGTCAGAGACAATATCCCAGCTAGTTCAAATACACAGTGCTGAATCACTGCTCTCTGAGAACAGCACCATACACAAATGAAGGGGTGGTTTCTCATGCCTCAGGAACACCACACTTTCCATCCTTGCCATTTCCTCACTCTGAGATTTACTGAAGTGATTAACAGTTTTAAGGTACAGCATATTCAAATATCCTGATTCCCTCTTGTTGGGACTATGGAGTAATCTAAGACACTACATCTGGTTTGCAGTCCTTCCTGGAGATGTGAGCTCTAACCCTACCTCTGACAAATGCTTGGTTGTGAGATTAATTAATTCATGTACTTGCTGATTTGGGATTATAGATTTGGCTATACACTACCTATTCCCCATTCTTCTTTCCTTGGAGATTTCAGTATACAGTCATATATACTGCCATTTGTCACTAGGGTCAGGAAATGTAGCTAGGCCTCTATAATATAGCAGTCTAATCTTGTGAGCTGAGGGAAGCCTGTTTCAGCCAGGTGTCACTCATGTGTAATTGTTGGTTCCATTGCCCTCTTTTTGTGAAGGGGATATCTGGTGAAAACACTTCTGGTGTCAAAGGTTAAGAACAAAGGCTCTGGAATCCAACAACTTAGTTTTGCCAAGCACTCTGTGCAAGCTGTGACTAAATGCTTTCCTTCTACAGAGTCTCCCTCTGGAGGACAGGGAACCAGGATCAAGATTGTCATTGTCAACCTGGCCAGGGATGATCAAACTCTGGCTAATCTGGAGAAGATTAAACATATCAGGAAACTAATTCAGTAATTATAGAGCTAAAATATTAACTGACAAAGAAATAGCATTTTTCCTTTGTTCTCGGATTCCTTATTTACATCCCACTTTGCTTCCAGGATGACTTGCTGCCGGGGATAACAAAAGCCACACAAACAATGAAGATGTGCAGACAAGGGTAAAAGGTCAAGAGACTGAGTATGGGAGCTATTCATTTAGCACATTATTTTCCCAGCTGGGAAAATTACTGCAAAACTGAACTGAGATCAGAAGGGTGCTTCATAAATATATAGGTTAATTCCAGCCATCTATCTGAAGTGCTTAGATAGCAAACCTCTCTGTATTTCACTATAATGGCCCAGCTTAATTTCTCATCTTTTCTTCCCCTCCCTTTTAAAGCATTGCTGAGACTTTAAGATACTCATTGTGAATTAATTTGGGATTTGGCATAATAACATTAATCATGCTAAAAGAATTCATTTGACAGTAATGCAGTATAATTAGTGATGTGCTAAATCCATTGAGATCTACCAATAATTATAGAATCGTTATTTTAAAACCTTATATAGGCACTTCTTTTTCTTTTCTTTTTTTCTCCTTTTCTATTTTGAATCTGTAACATGTAGAGACAAAGTTTCAGCTCTGACAATTTGCTTTTTGAGATACGAAGCAAAGGTATCAAGAATAAACCCCAGTGGATTTAGCACTACCCTGAAAGGCTCTGTGCTTAGGGCAAAGCATATGAGTTGCCTTTGAGAGGACTGTTTAATCCCACAGACAGCTGAATAGATCATGTGGAATTATTGGGAAGGCTTGAGAAAATAAATGGAACTGAGCAAACATAGACCTTAAGAGCAGATGAAGCTCAAAGACTCTAAGTACAAGGGACTATTTGGATTCTTATTTATAGACTGTGAATGTTTATTCTCTTTTAAAAGCACTAAGAGTGGATGGGGAGTGGGAGGAAGGAATGCAGGCAGCTTTTGTGTTTGTTGATTTTTAGGTAGTTTGACAGCACAGGCTCTTGGAAAAATAATAGCCATCACATTGTGTCATTGTGCATAGTCAAAACTGAGGCCTAGTTTGTGGCCACATGATGGATAGGTCTTAGAGGAAAATGTGTTAAGTGAACTAAGTCAGACACAGGCCTACACAAGTAGAGAAACATTGGGTAATCTCCCTTGCATGAGAATCTACAAGGGTTTGTATCACAGGAGATAAGAACGAGGAAGAATAGGAGAAGCTAGACTCTTGCCATTGAAATGACAACCAGAGTAAGGTTCAATGGAACTCTCTTAGCTCTACTCACTTCTCAAGCCAAATGTTTCTAGCATAAGAAAGTAGGTGGAGAGTGGAACTGTGTTGTATTGTTGAGTATTTTGTGTTGACTTGTATTTTGTTTTGTTTAGCTTGATCATTTTCTTACCTAACTCAGGCAAACTTTCAGAAGGGAGCCATGACGGGTGGTGGTTTCTGTTGGTACCCTGAGTACCCAGGACTATATGGAGACAATGGACATCCTAACATCTTCCCCTGGTTACAATAGTAATGTTCTAGCCCAAGTCTCTCTCTTCCTCAATTTTTTTTCTGGTTGTTATCCATTCAGTATTTGTTAGAGACAGTATTTTGCTATGTAGCCCAGGCTAGCCTATAACTCACAATTCTCCCACTTCTGCCTCACAGTGCTAGATTGGTAATGTGATCATGCCTGGCTATCAACTTACATGGGGGGGGGGGAGCGGCAATTTGTCCTAAGATTCTAGGTCAAATACTTCATTCAGTATCTACATTAACTAAACTATTGTATTCTAATTAAACCTAGAAGTGTAAAATCTATTCAATATCACAAAATTTGGTTGCCATTATAAGGGAATGACTTGGCTTGTTTTATGTTCCTGTCATTGTGCTTCAAAGGGTGGCTTTTCAAATTAACAACTGCATGTAACAGCCATTTCTTAGGGCTTTCCTCTGGCTTTCCAATGTCAAAGGTACAAGTGCCCTGATCTAGAATGATAGAATTAGAGCCCAAAGTGCTGCATTACATCTGCTTATTTAATGGATCTTAAGCATCCAAATCTCTGCAGTACTTCTGATAGGAGACAACCATGTATAGTCAGAGCTTAGCAGCATGGTGATGAAAATAAGTAACAGAGACCTAATTAAATCCCAACATCTACTGAGATATACAGTTACAGAGCCGGATCTATGTGGGATGCCACTCACTACCCAACCTTTGTCCTGGGAATGTTAATCCTGCAGGTATACTTCCTTAAAATGTACATTATGGCCAGATAGATGGCTCAGCAGATGAAGGAGCTTGCCACCACTAACCCTAGAGACCTGAGTTTCATCCTTGGGACCAACATGGTAGAAGGAGAGAACTCCTTACATTTGTCTTCTGACCTCTACACATGTACACACATAGTATATATAATATATATATATATATATATATATATATATATATCATGGCTATCTATCTATCTATCTATCAATCTATCTATCTATCTATCTATCTATCTATCTATCTATCTATCTATCTACCTATCTATCTATCTATATCACTCCATCTACTCATAGTGGTATGTATGTGCCCCATGGAGTTAGCAGTACTGAAAATGTTTGGCATGTACACCAAAACCAACTGGCAGAGACTAAAATACCACTATATCCTTTGTAATAGAAAGGACAAACACTTAGAAGGCATCACTTTGTCCTACCATGAAAATTCTGTCCCACTATCCTCGTACAGAATGATTGCCTTATGCTACACTCAGAGGCATAAGAGTCAAGGAGTCTTAAGTATTTTTCAGCAGAGCACAGTAAATCAAGGACAATGCTTATGGAGAACAGAAAAATAAGTTGTAAAGCTGAACTTCCCTCCTGGTGAAATGCTGGGGGTTACATGGGTTTAGGCCATTGGAAACCAGGGAAGAGCATCAGGCACCAACTAATTCCAAAGACAGCATCAAACAGAAAATGTTGAGTAACCCTTTAAAATCATCCTTGGTCTCAGAAGATGGCATTTGACATAGCAAATATTTTTTGTGCCAAAAGTATGGTGTGTCTTTTGTGAATCTAAAAGACAGTCAACATGGATAGCAAAACATCACCAGTGTGTGAAATAATCATGCCTTACCTGGAAAGGACGTGAGACCGCAATCCAGCTGGTGGTCTCTCACTGTTCAAATGTCTTGAACATTGCAAGGATCATCTGCAGACTCGAATGTCATTTCTTCCAACTAGTGATGGCTTCTCTTTTTCTGGTATTTGTAATTGCTTTTTATGGAAAATTGTTTCATTAAGGCCCTGAAATAACATTTTTAAAGAAACTCATATATCATTTATTTTAAATGAGTGATGTTTCCAACATTTCTAGTATAGAAGTTTTATTACTGTGGAAAGACACCATGAATAAGGCAACTTTTTATAAAGAACAACACTTAATTGGGACTAGCTTAAAGTTTCAGAGGCTCAGTCCATTATCATCATGGTGAGAAACATCACAGCCGGTAGGCAGACATGGTGCTGGAGGAGCCAAGAGTTCTAGTCCTACATCATGATCCAAAGGCAGCCAGGAGAGGACTCTCTTCTTTGGCAGGCAGCCAAGAGGAGGATCTTTTTTTCTGCATTGGGTGGAGCTTGGGCACTAGGAGCCTTCAAAGTCCACCTACATGATGACACACTTCCTTGAACCAGGCCACACCTAATAGCTCCACTACCCATGGGCCAAGTATATTCAAACAACCACAGAAGTTAATTGTAAATTATCTCACTGCCTTGTGACTTATTCCACATGAGCTCTGAGGACAGGGAAAAGTTGTTAATAAGACCAATTTGTTAAAAATTTAGGGTGAAAAGTAACTATCATCTTTTTTTAAAAAAAAAAAAAAGGAAAATTAAATCCTAAACATTAGGGACATGGGTGTGGGGAGTCACAGCTAATTTCTTGTGTAGTACATTAAGTACTGTTCAAAGTCCTGATCAGCTATTTTCTGCATAAAGAGAAGTCTGTGCAAAGACACCAGTTCGGCCTTTTAGCACACCCCAGCCTGCACTTCTATAAGTATGCGAAAGGATGCACATCTACTTTCTACACAAATCTAAAGGCCAGGGTCGGGATCTTGTGTCCTGCCCACCAGTCTTTCTAAGACTATCATAAGCAACCTGATGATATAAGGCTGGGTAAGAAATAAAGGCTTCCAAGGAGCAATTCTCAACAACCTGGGCCACTGTCTCAGTCACTCTGATTATGCGACACCTATCTAAACTCAGTCTCCTCACATTCTCATTTAGTGTCTGTGGTATCCTCAGCTCTAATCTCCCTTCTCAGAAAGAGTCACTCGCTACTTCTGCTTGGTCTTGGGGACAACTGGCTGGCTCTGCAGCATCCCTTTGTAGATGACTAAACACATTCTCAGCTCTGAAACCCTAACTTAGAAGCCTTCTCATGACAGAATATTTTCCTTTAATTTAATACCGTTTTTTTTCTCAGAGTATGTGTAGTGATTGCAAGTAAAACGTTTACCAAAGCAACTGTACTTTTCATTAGTAACCCCTCAGTTGGATTACTTGAGGAAAACAGTCACATATTAAGACACAGTAAATCTTGTGCAGTCGAAATATCAAGAATCTTATTCTTCCCCCCAAGAATGATCATTGCAAGTGTTACAGCCATGCTCTCGCATAGTCATTGAAATGCTTGTTTTGTTTGGAAAACTAATTATTAGTGAATACATGACATTAAAAAATAATAAAACAAATCATGATTTGTTTCCTTAGCTTCACCCTGCCAAATTTACAGTATCATTTGGGGGGGGTGAGGTGGTGGCGCTTAGTATGTATAAATCACACTTAGAAAGCATTTTCAAACTTTTCAAGAGGCAATAGAACAGGCAGCTCCTGAGATCTCTTGGGAGCTGGGGATAGGTACCAACCTTCTTGATATTTTAATTTATGATTTGGGAGTTGGAATGTGCAGCAGAAATTCTACATGATGTCAATCTAGATATTCTTCTGGATAAATTTTAGGAAAACCTTTCCTTGCAGTAAGAGAAGCAGGAAAATAGAAATGCATTTAGGGGAATTTTTTTCTGGATTATAATTGATAATATAATGGTTTAGTACTAACAATAATGAAAAAAAAAACATGGTACTATTTTGTAAGTGGAAATACAATTTAGCCAAAGAGAGAAAGAAAGAAAAAAGAAAGGAAGAAAGAAAGAAGGAAAGAAAGAAAGAAAGAAAGAAAGAAAGAAAGAAGAAAGGAAGGAAGAATGAAAGAGAGAGAGAAGGAAAGGGAGGAAGGAATGAAGAAAGGAAGAAAGGGAGAAAGAAGGAAGGAAAGAAAAGCAGGCAGCCAGACAGAAAACTAGAGAACACTCTCACTGCTTATCTGTTCCAAAAATAACAGTAAAGCTTCTCTTGTAATTATAAACATTGTCTAAATTTTAGAGGTGTAAGGTTAAAAAATAACAACTAAATTCCCCTCCCCTTTTATCCCATCTCTAAGATCTCTTTGGCACTTAGTGAAAGGCATCTTCCAGATCCTGTACTTGGCCAATAGTCCCACTGTCCTGTGACCTATATGTTCTAAATGCCCAGCAATGCTGCTGCTCTGTGGGCAAAAATGCTACTGCTTTGGGTGGGTGCCTTCACACTTACAAAGAATGTGTGTGCTGACTCTGTGCATGCTGGCATTGCATTCTTCAGTTGTTGCTAAAGATCTACTTTTATTCCTGTATATGTATGGCATTTGTGCTCAGATGTTTGTTCAGGTCAGAAGAGGACATTGCATCCCCTACAGATCAAGGTACAGAGGGGTGAGAGCTACCTAACATGGGTGCTGGCAACTGAATCTGGGCCCTTTGGAAGACCAGCACATGCTCTCAACTGCTGAGCCATCTAACTCTGCTTCAATATGGCTTGCCTCAAGTTTCTTTTTTTCTGGCAAAGCCAAGGATCCAGCTTTACCTGAGGTAATGTCCCTGAAGGAAAAGGGAACTTTCTAGCCTGCCAAGGGGTGGCAGCATGGAACTGTGTCTCTTCACCTGTTGCCACTGACACTCAAAACTAACTCCAAACTGCTCAATAAATGCACATTTCTAGTATGTCTTAAGCATACACATAGTCATACATTAACTCTATAACACAAAAATGGTTAGATAGTTTCAGTTTTAATTTAACAACCTCAAAATCTTGAATATGTTTATTTTAAGCTAGTGATTTGAATTTATTTACTCTGCTATTCTAAGTTTTTGTTGTTTGGTTTGGTTTGTAAAGATGAGGCGACGTGTTCAACTCTGTTTTCAAAGGGTCGTCAGTGACTAGAGAGGCTTTACTTTATTGCTGTGAAATGATATTTATCAGTTGAGCAGAGAGCAGCCACTGGGGTTAAATCACAAGCACCACTTTGAGGAAACCACCATTGCTTCACAGACGGCATAGAGATGATAGTCTTGCACCTATTTTTGTTTTCATACTCAGAAAAAGTAATTAGTTAATGATTGTGGAAGAGAAGAAGCCCATATAATTTGCTTCCCAGTACTCGCGCATGGAGGGTGGATGCCAGAAGACCTGTTGGTGCAGGAAATTTGAATACAGCAGAAGTAAGAATTTGGGACATTCTGATGTGTTGCTGTAGTGTCAAGAGTAGAGGGAAGAATCTTCTAAGAAAGGAGAGGGAGAGCACTATTCTGTGTGATTCTTTTTTTAAAGATAACAATGGAGAATATGCAAATCTCACCAAATGTGCTTTCAAATAACTGCATGTTTTCAATCTCCTACACAAGAATTGGCAAAATGGGCAGATAATAACATCCTTTCACTATTAAATTACTTTGCAGGTTTTCACAAAAATAATATTTGAAAAATGAATCTATTAAGAAAAATATCTGTGTCTCTTATATTGATAAAAACTATTTACAGTTTCTCCAAGATAATTTTTTAACAGTTATTGAACTCCCACTTCCAGGAAAGCAGCTTAAATACAAGGTAGTTTTTGATTGTGGCTGCTTTCTCAGTGCCTGACCAGTTACAGTCTTGTTTCTGAACAGACCTGTTCTTTTCAAGCCACCACGTTGCCTGCCTGTCACTTAGCTCAGATGCAAGCTGTATTCTAGTGTCCGGACCCACCTTGAACTTTTCCAGAGCAGAAGTGACCAGAACACTCAGAGAAACAAGTCTTCTAGTGGGGGCAGACAACGTGTTTATGGTTGATTTGTTTTTGAGACAGGCTCTCACTATGTAACCCTGGCTGGTCCATGTAGACAAGGCTAACTCCAACTCTGAAGACTGCCTTCTTTGCCTCTAAAGTTCTAGAGTTAACAGGCAGGCACCACCACACCAGGTGGGACTTTATTTATTAACACGTCAGTTTAACCACTTTAAGCCAGTTTACATTTTTTTTTAAATCAAGGAATCAGTATTTTTTTTTTACATGAAACACATAATCTTTCTTGTTTCTATGAAATCATAATGTAGTGAAAAGCACAACAACAGACCAAATATTTTTAAACTGGCCAGTATAAATTCATGAAAACACATGTGAATTTTTACTTTTTATTTTTGTATGCATTCCCATGACGTAGCCTACTGCATGAGAGAACAGAGAGTGCTCTTCACATCCTTGGGGCCCTCAGGATTGCGTTTTGCTTTGTTAAGCAGGCTTCCCACAGCTTCCTTGTGAAGTTCCCTTTGAGGAGCAGGATGATAAATAATGGGGCTTTTCCAATTGTTATTTGCCAAAAGGTATTGTGGAGGTTTTTGTGTTCACTGCAACTCATGGACTCCTGTGTTCACTGTCTCTTTTTTGTTTGCCTGGGTCCTCACAAGCTGAAGAGGGCATTGCCTATCCTGGTGTCTCCACAGCGTTTGCCAGTTGTAGACAAGCTGTTACTCTGATAGCTGTGCTGCCCAGAGTTCGCTGGCTAGCTCTCCTGGTAAGACTGCTTCTCTTTCTCATATCCTTTAAATGACTTTCAGGACTTAAGCTGTGTTTTTCTTCCATCCCCATCCCCAGAGAGTCAGAGACAGCATTGCCAGCTTCCTCATTTTGCTTAAGTTGGATTTTCTCTTGTCTGAACACTATGCTTTAATAAGCCCAAAATGTTGTCTTGCCTGATAGAAACTTCTGTTCCTTTGTGGTTTTGTGAATGAAAACTGTGTATTTGATACTTCTAATGCTGTAACTATACTCTACTTCAGGCAGCTACTTAAAATTTTGATTGCATAATAAAAATGTGAATAATTTTCCTGCCATAAATAATTACATTAATTTGAATGCCAAAGAAGAAACTTCCTGGGAATATTCTTCTAGTATTTTGACAAAATACCATTTCATTACAAGGTATTTGTTTTGTTGTTGTTTTTGTTTTGTTTAAATTTGTTTGTTTTTAAGAATTTGCTTCATTGGGGGACAAGTTGTCAGAATGTGGTGTCATAAGGCAAAAATGAATTTAGAGCTTATAAATGGCAATCGAGACTCATCAAGCATCAAAAACCCAACTGGTACATTTAGAAATTAATGATACTTTGGAGTACTAAATCATAGTAGAATGTGGCAGAAATATTTTGCAATTTCAAAAAGCACCCCAAAGAGTGTTTACCAGAACAGAGCCCATGCTACAATATAGTTAGCGAACTTTCCTTTTGCACAAGACTGCGTCAAATTACGTTTTCTAGAGGGGGAGTAATTTGCAGGGTGGCTATTCACTACTGTATCACCATCATTTCCTTCATGAAGCTCAGGGAAGGTCTGTAGCTCACTGACTTCACCAGTGAGGAACCTTCAGACTATTGTGGCTTTCAAGCACACAGTCAATGGCTTTGCTTTACGTAGGTGTGGAACAAAGGCTTTACATCACTTTGTCTGTATAGCACTCCGACTGCCAGGAATTAAAAGTGGAAGATAACACCTAGTCTCTTTCCATTGCCCATAAACAATATGTATGTATGTGGCAACTAAAGCATGTTAAAACAGCCTTAAAAACAGGCAGAGGTATGGCTGTCTGTGACAGCTTTCTAAGCTAGCCTGCTGAAGCCGCTTCTTTGACTCTTAGCCTTGCTTCTTAGCACTTTCACTTTGCTCACACAGACCTCTACCAGAACATCCCAGTCAAAGAGATTTTAATTTTAAAATTTGTTGGTGTTCCAAAAATATCCACACGCTCATGTTAATATGTAATGTGAGATGTTTTGCTGACTTTCCACAAGCTCCGGGCTTTAGACTCTGTGTGTGAGAGGGGAACCCTTTTCTCTCTGGGTCATCATAGAATGCTGCATAGGAACAGCAGCATAAGGGTCTGTTCTCGCTTGCTCATCTGCTCACTGGTACTTCGAATTCAGCTTTTATTTATTTATCTATTTATTTATCTATCTATTTATTTATTTATTATTGGATATTTTCTTTATTTATGTGTCATATGATATCTTTTTCCAAGTTTCCCCTCCAAAAAAAAGAAGAAAAACCCTGTTCTCTCTCCCCTCCCCTGCTCACCAACCCACCCTCTCCCATTTCTGGCCCAGGCATTCCCCTATACTGAGGTATAGAACCTTCACAGGACAAAGGGCCTCTCATCCTCTGCTATACATATGCTGCTGGAGCCATGAGTCCCACCATGTGTACTCTTTGGTTGGTGGTTTAGTCCCTGGTAGCTCTGAGGATTCTAAGTTAGTTCATATTGTTGTTCATCCTAAGGAGATGCAAAGCCTTCAGCTCCTTGGGTCCTTTCTCTAGCTCCTTCATTGGGACCCTGTGCTCAGTCTTATGGATGGTTGTGAGGCTCTACTTCTGAATTAGTTAGGCACTGGCAGAGTCTCTCAGGAAACAGCTATATCAAGCTTGGACTTGAGCTTTGTACAAGGAGATAGGAATGGATCGATTTGCATTCTTCTTCATGCTAACCGCCAGTTGAGCCAGCACCATTAGTTGAAAATGGTGTCTTTTTTCCACTGGATGGTTTTAGCTCCTTTGTCAAAGATCAAGTGACCATAGGTGTATGGGTTAATTTCTGAATCTTCAATTCTATTACATTGATCTATCTGCCTGGCACTGTACCAATACCATGCAATTTTTGTTACAATTGCTCTGTAGTACAGCTCAAGGTCTAGGATGGTGATTCCACCAGAGGTTCTTTTATTTTTCAGAATAGTTTTTGATATCCTAGATTTTTTTGTTATTCCAGATGAATTTTCAAATTGCTCTTTCTAAGTCTGTGAAGAATTGAGTGGAATTTTGATGGGGATTGCATTGAATCTGTAGATTGCTTTCAACAAGATGGCCATTTTTACTATATTAATCCTGCCAATCCACGAGCATGGGAGATCTTTCCATCTTCTGAGATCTTCTTCAATTTCCTTATTCAGAGACTTGAAGTTCTTGTCAAACAGATCTTTTACTTGCTTAGTTAGAGTTACATGGAGGTATTTTATATTATCTGTGACTATTGTGAAGAGTGTTGTTACCCTAATTTCTTTCTCAGCATGTTTAATCCTTTGTGTATAGGAAGGCCACTGATTTGCTTGAGTTAATTTTATACCCAGCTACTTTGCTGAAGTTGTTTATCAGTTTTAGGAGCTCTCTGGTGGCATTTTTGTGGTCACTTAAGTATACTATCATGTCATCAGCAAATAGTGATAATTTGACTTCTTCCTTTCTAATTCATATCCCTTTGATCTCCTTTTGTTGTCTAATTGCTCTGGCTACCACTTCAAGTACAATATTGAATAGGTAGGGAGAAAGTGGGCAGCCTTGTCTAGTTCCTGATTTTAGTGGGATTGCTTCAAGTTTCTCTCCATTTAGTTTGATGCTGGCTACTGGTTTCCTGATCTTTCTAAGAATTTTATCATGAAGGGATATTGGATTTTGTCAAATGCTTTTTCAGCATCTAATGAAATGATCATATGGTTTTTGTCTTTGAGTTTGTTTATATAGTGAATTACATTGATGAATTTCTGTATAGTGAACCATCCCTGCATCCCTGGGATGAAACCTACTTGATCATGATGGATGATCATTTTGATGTGTCCTTGGATTCAGTTTTATTGAGTATTTTTGTATCGATATTCATAAGGGATATTGGGCTCAAGTTTTCTTTCTTTGTTAGGTCTTTGTGTGGTTTAGGTATAAGAGTAATTGTGGCTTCATAGAATGAATTGGGTAGAGTACCTTCTTTTTCTATTTTGTTGAATAGTTTGAGGAGTATTGGTATTAGGTCTTCTTTGAAGGTCAGATAAAACTCTGTACTAAACCCATCTGGTCCTAGGCTATTTTTTTGGTTGGGAGAGTATTAATGACTGTTTCTATTTCATTAGCAGATATGGGACTGTTTAGATCATTGATCAGATCTTGATTTAACTTTGGTACCTGGTATCTGTCTAGAAAATTGTCCATTTCATCCAGGTTTTCCAGTTTTGTTGACTATAGGCTTTTGTAGTAGGCTCTCATGATTTTTTGGATTTCCTCAGTGTCTGTTGTTATGTCTTCCTTTTCATTTCTGATCTTGTTAATTAGGATACTGTCTCTGTGCCCTCTAGCTAGTCTGGCTAAGGGTTTATCTATTTCGCTGATTTCTCAAAGAACCAGGTCCTGGTTTGGTTGATCCTTTGTATAGTTATTTTTGTTTCCATTTGGTTAATTTCAGCCCTGAATTTGATTATTTCCTGCTTTTGACACCTCTTTGGTGAATTTGCTTCTTTTTGTTCTACAGCTTTCAGATGTGCTGTCAAATTGCTGGTGTATGTTCTCTCCAGTTTCTTTTTTGAGGCATTAAAGCTATGAATTTTCCTCTTAGGACTGTTTTTATTATGTTCCATAAGTTTGGGTATGGTGTAGCTTCATTTTCATTAAACTTTAGAAAGTCTTTAATTTATTTCTTTAGTTCTTCCTTAACCACGTTATCATTGAGAAGAATGTTGTTAAGCTTCCACGTGTGTGTGGGCATTCTATTGTTTATGTTGTTATTGAGGAGCAGCCTTAGTCCATGGTGTTCTGATTAGATGCAAGGAATTATTTCAGTATTCTTGTATCTGTTGAGGGCTGATTTGTGATCAATTATGTGATCAATTTTGGAGAAGGTACCATGAGGTGCTGAGAAGAAGGTATATCCTTTTG
>NW_022196915.1:2949302-3072762 GCF_008632895.1 Mastomys coucha | reverse complement strand
TGCATTTGGAGCATAGAGGTTCAAAATTGAGAGTTCATCTTGGTAGATCATACCTTTGATGACTATGAAGTGTCCCTTCTTATCTTTTTTGATCACTTTAAGTTGAAAGTTGATTTTATTTGATATTAGAATAGCTACTCCAGCTTATTTCTTGGGACCATTAGCTTGGAAAATTGTTTTCCACCATTTTATTCTGAAGTAATGTCTGTATTTGTCACTGAGGTGGGTTTCCTGTATGCAACAAAATTTTGGGTCCTATTTATATACCCAGTCTGATAGTCTATGTCTTTTTATTGGGGAATTGAGTCCATTGATATTAATAGATATTAAGGAAAAGTAATTGTTGCTTCCTGTTATTTTTGTTGTTAGAGTTCGAATTCTGTTTATGTGTCTATCTTCTTTTTGTTTTGTCAGATGATTACTTTCTAGCTTTTTCTAGGATGTTCTTTCCCTCCTTATGTTGGAGTTTTCCCTTTATTATCCTTTGAAGGTCTGTATTTGTGGAAATATACAATGTAAATTTGGTTTTGTCATGGTATACTTTGGTTTCTCCATCTATGGTACTTGAAACGTTTGTTGGGCATAGCAGCCTGGGCTGGCATTTGTGTTCTCTTAGGGTCTGTATGACATCAACCCAGGCTTCCATATTCTCTGGCGAGAAGTCTGGTGTAATTCTGATATGCCTGCCTTTATATGTTACTTGAGCTTTTTCCACTTACTGCTTTTAATATTTTTTCTTTGTTTTGTGCATTTGGTTTTTGGACTATTATGTGGCAGGAGGAATTTCTTTTCTGGTCCAATCTATTTGGAGTTCTATAGGCTTCTTGTATGTTTATGGGCATCTCTTTCTTTAGGTTTGGGAAGTTTTCTTCTATAATTTGAATATATTTAGTGGGCCTTTAAGTTGGAAGTCTTCATTCTCTTTTATACCTATTATCCTTAGGTTTGATCTTCTCATTGTGTTCTGGATTTCCTGGATGTTTTGGGTTAGGAACTTTTTGCATTTTGCGTTTTCTTTGACTGTTGTGTCAATGTTTTCTAAGGTGTCTTCTGCACCTGAGATTCTCCCTTCTATCTCTTGTATTCTGTTGGTGATGCTTGTATCTATGGTTCCTGACTTCTTTCCTAGGATTTTTATCTCCAGATTTGTCTCTCTTTGTGATTTCTTAACTGGTTCTTCTTCCATTTTTAGGTCCTGAATGGTTTTGTTCAATTCCTTCATCTGTTTGTTTGTGCTTTCCTGTAATTCTTTAGGGATTTTTTTGTTTCCTCTTTAAGGGCTTCTACTTGTTTACTCATGTTATCTTGTAATTCTTTAAGGGATTTTTGTATTTCCTCTTTAAGGTCTTGTACCTGTTTACATGTGTTTTCCTGTAGTTCTTTAAGGGAGCGAATTCAGCTCCTTGACTCATGTTCATTCCATCTCTTTCTGGATGTTCATAATCTCTATCCAGTTTTACTTTTTACTGTAACTACTGACAGATTGGCACATGGTTGATGATTCTGTTGTTGTTGTAGTTGCTATATTAGGAGAACCTGTAAATTAAAAAATTGACTAGAGGTCTTTGTAAATTTGCTCTCTATGGCATAGCGCTTGCTGATGATCTAGGGAGTATCCTTTCTAGGGTCTCTTAGGCTGTCATCCATTCTTTCCAGAGGTAGTTTCTACTCATTGCATTAATATTGTGAATTATGTCACTCTGCTCATAGTCAGTGTTTGTTGGAAGTATGTCCTGGTCCCTGCACCTTAATAGACACTCATAATTTCCAGATGTGTGGTAGTAGCAGAGCCCAGAACTTATGCATGAGATACATTTTGTTTACTTATTAATATATGGATTAAAGGAGTTTTCTGAGTTCTATTTGTGGGACATTGGGTCATAATATGAAATCAAAGTATCTGAAGTCTTTAATTTGAGACCTAGTGCTACACTGTCTGTGAATATTCCACTCCCCATCCTTTACTTATGAAGTCAGGAAAGAACACTGAGATCCAGAGAGACATTTTCAAATTAGCAGAACCAAGACTTTTATCCAGAGCAGCTACGACTAATTTAATCTACTTCTCTTCCTTTCCTTAATCAGAATTCTCATAGAGGGATTAATTAGCAATAAAGCAACATGAGAGAAAGGGCGAAAAAGCTAGGGCATAGATAATCCACAAACTATATATAATCATCTCTGGGTAATCAAAAGTTAACTGTCATTAACATGACATTTTCTTTTAAAGCCTAGCAGAAAATTATGATTTTTGGCACTAACCTAATCTTTAATTATAGAGCAGTACCATTCTTTCCCTGTGTTAGTTCAGAGAGCTATAAATTATATTAGTCTAGGTCTTTTGTGTCATATCCTTTCCTTTTCCATGATTTATATAGTCAGAATACTGACCTATAATTAAGCGTTCTTGAGAACTGCCTCCAGTTAATTAAATGCTGTGGAGTGTATAGGGTGTGCTGTGCCAAAATTCCTAAGAAAGAGGCCAGTCCTGGGTTAACTATCTATGCAGAGGCTGGATAAGTCTCAGTGATGGTCATATACGACTGTTGGAGCCATTATAAGAAATAAAAATGAATCTCTCTTGGCTATTGTCTGCAAAAGGATATCAAATTCATCTTTTTTACAATTTAAAGATACAATTTCAAAATGTGGCTGTGTCATTTGAGGCATGCCCTGGGTTTTAACTACTTGGTTAAACAGATTTATCACAAGGAAACAAAAATGAAAGCCATACCTTCCTTCGTTTTTGTTCTTGTATCCTTCGTTTTATAACTAATCTTTTCACAGCCAAAAGTGACCATTATGTGGAAGTCACAGTACATCTGAGACATTATTCCTATGTGTATCCCCATAAGCTCCGGAAGGAGATAGATACAACCACTCTCATATCTAGTGCCAGAAGCCACCCAAACTCCAAGGCTGATGTGAAGCTGGCCTCTACCTTAATCTCATCATCCTTGCACCCTCCCAAAAATGCCTTCCCACCCAAGGCCCCTGTGTATCAGGTGGCAAGATATCAAGACTAGCTCTAGGTCCTATCACAATTAAAGAGTGGGCTGTGTGTAGGGAAGGAAGAAGGATTTTGTTCCTTTGTAGATTGACTTGGCAAAGGGGACTCCAGATTGTCCAGGAATGCCCCTCAACATTTATTTAGCCAAGATCTCATTGTACCTGGATGGCCCTATCCATCATGAAGGGAGCTAGACTCTCACATGGCTTATTTGCTATATAAGGTGTTTTAAATAACCACAACATTTTACTAGTTGAGAGCTCTTGATCTCAGATCCAGACAACTGATTTTTTAGAAAGCTCCAAGCACTGGTCACAAAATATGAGTGGAGTGGCTGTGTGCATCTGTGTTTAGATAATGGACTACACTGCTACCTGGACTGTGTGTGAACCAGCATGTCTCCCTCTTCTTACATTGTGAAGGCTTGCACAGTGATGGGTGAAGAGAGATGGGTAAGTTGAGAGTCAAAATTGATCTTGGCCCAGGTCAATATTAAGATGAGAATGAGTAAAGTAGCCCAGTAAGATTCCACATGCACAGCCACAAGAAACACTAACTGTTGGAGGCTAACACTAAGAACACATTTCTTCTCTCCACATTTCTCCTCTCCTATGCTCTCCTCTCTTCTTTGCTCTCCTCTCTCCTGTCTTCTCCTCCCCTTCCTCTTCCCTTTTCACTCTTTCCTTTCTGCCGAAATAGTGCTCTTTCTCTCTCTCTCTGTCTCTTTCTCTCTCCATTCTTTTCTCCTCCTGCATTCTTCCCTGCTTTCCCTTCCCTCTCCTTTCCCTCCTCTCTCCAAGTCTCTCTTATTTCTTTCTCATGTCCCCCTTCTGTAGTCTAGTATGGAACTCACTGTGTAGATAATTTCCTCTCCTGTCACTTGAAAACAAAAGCAATATCAGGTAGACTTTCACCTTCATAAAATGAGTCATTTCAAACTCACAAAATGACAAAAAGCAGGTAGATGGTTCTTGGCTTTGGTCAGTGTATGTTTGAACCTCTGCTGGAAGCTCTTGTTTATGCAGAGAAATGGAATACTTGCATAATGTGAAAACTGTTCAACCTATTGCCCAAATGTCAAAGTGTTAACATGGTTTTATAGTGGTGGTATGAAAGCTACATTCAATGATCCTTTCAGTTCTAAGTATTTATATGCTTTTACAGTATAAGATATTCTTTTCTCTCACATAGAAACTATAGTATCAGAAAAGGTGAATATATATAGATCCCCTAAACAAAAATTATTTTCTTGTGGTTGAATTTTGGTCAATATCATTGTTTTTGTTTTTCAAACCATGCATCATACATTTGGTTTCAGATATATTGTTTAGGTCAATTTTCAAAAACTCCTGTTCCTTTAGGAAACCACTATAGACACAGAACACAATCTTTTGCTCTTCTGGCCAGCAGTCCTCTAATACCAAAGAAAATTCATCAACACATGAAAGTTCTTATAAAATTATGTGTGAAGATATGGTTTCACCTAAAATAATGTCATACTAACAGGGAAGGATAAACTCAAAATATAGTCTGTGTACATAAATAATATTTTGTGTAGTAATTTTTCCTATAAATAAATACTACTCATTGTACATAGATTTTAAGATTTCCACCCTAACAAAGTTTTTGTTTATTTAAACACATCTTATTGCTATTAAAATTGAGCCACATTTGGAGCAACATTCAGCTCTTCTCATCCACATTAAAGGACAGGAAATGTGTCTTCTCAGTGACCTACATGGGTCCTGTTAGTGGGAGCAGTGCTCTGTACCTGGTATTGATGGATTAGCTCATCATTTCATCTTTTCATGGCATTAAAGGACTTTCTTGTGACAATTTCATACTAAATCATCCTTTCTGTCCAGGCACAAAAATAATGGGAGAACCCAGCCAGTGAGAATTTCTTCACCCACTCAAATACTCATGTAAGGTACAGTCTTACAGTGTTAGTGATATAGAAAGATCACTTAAATTGTCTACAAGAGAATTCTACAAGGAGAGAAAAGAAAAAATTCTATACAAATTTAATTCGAAAGTTATCATTCAAGACAGTTGCCCATCTAAGCCACAACTTGGATCCCTCAGCATTCTGTACCATTCCCACAGTTCTTTGCCTGATGAGCTATCTCACTGGCTCTCTAGGTTGTTCATATTTAACTTAGTGCATGTGTTATGTACATAGTTGTGTATGGTTTTAGGGACTGATTTCATGAAACATCTATATATGTTTGCTTTAGATGAATTTTTTCCCTTGAGTAGTTTCTATCTGTAATTGGTTGTACCCATGAATATAGAATCTCCAGATATATAAGACAGAGGATATAGCTTTATAAAAATTCTTGATTCCTGATTTTGGCTCATTTCCCTTTGAGCTATAAAGCCCTCCTATACGGGCCAGCATTTGAAAATCTTGGATCTAGATCTCTTTCTTTAAAGCTACAGAGATGACCAATGTCTGAATATGCTTGAGCAATGCACAATATTGGGAAACTATAGGCTAACATAAATTTCAGCATTCAAGTATGCATATCTTTATATGACTCATCAGGCTTCATGAGACCAATGTCTGACTAATCAGGTTTCCAGGAAGATTACTTTTAATTTTGATTTTCCTAAAGGGAATAAGTGGGTTATATAAACATAGGAGTGTTTTCATTCATGTTTCTAAGCATTCAATTATTGCCTAAAGCCACATAACTCTTCTGTGGTAATTGGGACTACTTATAGTACCCCACCCCCATATATTTCATATGGGCATTGTCTCATCCAAAGCCCTATTCTCTTCTTCCTTGTCTTAGGAACTGGGGCAGGGGACATGGTACACCAAAGGGTTCTGTAGACATGACATTTGTTGAGTTTGGAAGATACCATTCAGCAAATCAGTAATTATAGAAGTATCTTCAGCATCAAAAAGATCTTGAATTTTATTTATTCTAATCTATATGTGTGATAATGAAACCCTAGTCTCATGAAGTAAATTAAAATTAACACATATTGATAATTCTAGTGTTTACAGTCACTGAGAATTGGTGGATGGCTAACCACTAAGGCTAAGAGATAGAGAAGCTCAATACAGGCAGGGAATTTGGCAATTGACTCAAAAGTATGGATGTAGACATTCTCTGTCGTTAATACCCAAGTGACCTCACTAAAATCATATAGTCTTAACTTATTCATCTGTGAAATTAAGATAATTTCAGTTTGGGGCTTTTATACTAATCAAGTTGTATTAGATTAGTTCAATTCCTTCATGTTGCCTGGAAGTTTTAAATTTTCTGTAACCATTTCTGTCAAGAGTATTAGATTCACTGATTTATAATAAAAAATTTGCTATCATGGTAATGTGGAGACTTGTTTTTCTTTGAGAGGGGTAAATTGTTTAACTGGAGATTAGACCCAGGTTTCATTTCAGATATGCATGTGTTCCCCCACTGACATGCATCTCTAGCCCCAGAAATATTTCACTACTACAAGTTCTATATTGGATTGTGACTACTCTAGACTTAGGTACATTATTTAGCCAATCTCTTTCCTTTTTCTTCTTTCTACCTCAAAGATTTTAGTATGTTTTTTAAATGAGGGAACAAGAAGAGATTTGACTATGGGTTGTTTTGGAAAGGCCAACATTTGCAATAGAGAATCAATGAAAGATGACTAGAAAAGTCATCCGATGCAGCTGAGGGGCAAAGTACCAAGTTGGCTCAACAGTGTAAATGGAGCATGTTAGTGAATGATGCCTCCACATGCTCTGGACCTACATTCCTAAACTGGACCACATAAGAGAAGATTTTTGTATGTGTAATCTTCATTGTTAGCATAAGTTTTTGAAAATACTTCTGAGTTTAGGGGAGAAGCAGAAACTCTAAGCACCACATAAAACAAACTTCTATTTCCTTTTATTGCACTTGGTAAGGGTTATTAAGAATGTAATTCTTTCTGCTTGCTATGTGATTAGCAGCCAAGCCTTTTGGGGGTAAATTTCCATTGCAAGGTTCTTGTTATCGTAAATGGAAATCGCCTGCCTAATTCTCTTTCCTCCATATTGAATCCATACCCCTTTAGGTCTAACGGCAGGCTAAAAGTGATTCCAATCCTCCAGTGTTGATTCTGGGCCATATGTTAGCACTAATTATATAAATGAGACTTGGTGGAAATGTGACATGCTAAACATTCCAAGCTTAAGGAATTATCCAAATGAATTCTAGCTTCAGCGAGAGTGAGCAGAGGCATGGCAATGCGGATGCAGCTTTTGAGCAGATGTTAACAGGTCGGCGTGGCCGTTCATTGTCTTTATTTGTCTAACTATAAGGACAGCTGATGGAACATTGTTTCAGAATATTTTAAGGAGCCATTTTTTTGTGAAAGCCATATTTCATACCTACAGATGGATTCATTTTCTGAATAAGCAGAGTGGAATGACAAGACAGCAGAGGTCAGAGTCAGCAACATTTGATGACTGCAAAAATGTAGAATTTGTTGGAGTTAGTTTCATGGCATTATACACTAGAATCAAAAGTTTTGTAAGAGAGCATACCATTGCAATACCAAACATCTGAAGTTTGGATTTTAAAACTAGATTGGAAAACAGTTGTTGGATTCAACAAAAAGGAATGATAACACTGTAAAGAGTTTTTCCTTTCTGAAAGTCTGAAACTAAGAATTAATCTCTAGAAATACATTGATTATAGGCAAGAAGAAACATAGGATCCTAAATCTTAAGGTGTTACAGTAGTTATCAACCTATGGGTCATGACCCTTTTGTCAAACCCCTATCTCCAAAAATATGTACTCTATGATTTATCACAGTCATAAATTACATTTATGAGGTAGCAATGAATAATGTTATGGTTGGGGTCATCATAACATGAGGAACTGTATAATAGGATTGTAGCATCAGAAACAGGGAGAAAAGCCATGATAGAAGGCCAGCTCACAGCTTTTACCTGGAAGTTGAGATCTTGGCCCACTGACTTATATCCCAGTCTCACACTAACCTGTATTCTATGTTCTCTAAACATGGGAACTTCCATGAGTTCCCACATTGACCAGTGCTTGATAAATTATAGACAATTGTTTGCTAAAATCATGGTAGTATCTAATAGTTATATAAAATTCAAATGTGTTCTAAATATATTTTTTTTTGTTGTTTTCTTTGAGACAGGGCCTCACTGGTTATCCCAGATTACCCTAGAACTTACTATATAGCCCAGGCTGGCTTCAAACTCATGATGGTCTTTAGCATTTTTCTAAATGGTAGGGATAGTAGTCACAAGTACTGTGCCTGGCTGGAACTTAACTATGTATTAAATATTAAATGCCATTGTCTTGTTTAATCCACATGGGAATGCTCTTTGATAGATTCTGCTTTCATTTGAGAAATGTGTACTAAGGTTAAGGAGGTAAAGCAACTCACAGAATGTCACACAAATAGAAATTGTAGACAGGGCTGGAGTTTGAACCTAGGTAAATACATCTGTGACTGTCAGCTACAAAGGGCATGGATACTGCAGAGGCACATCCTGCAGCCTGTCAGTACTACATCCTTGATAGTCAAGTGAATGGTGCAGATCAAATGTCCTGTCCTTCTATCTGTTCAACATGAGTTGATGTGAGGCCCAGTGCCACTCTGTCTGATGATCATGTTGTGATGATGTTTACTATGTCATGGGCAATCAGAAGCATTTCTTTATCTAGAAAACTATCTAGGAGGGTAGAGGTAAACAGGTTGGGGCACATAATGTCCCTCTGCCAATAGAAGCTTGGTGTCACTGAGTGCCATGGGATTAAAATCAAGAGCAGAAATGACAGCAATCAATTTCTATATGGCAGTAGTAAAATGACTATGTCATAGAAATTCCAGCTGGGTTTTATTTACATGGTGAATGGTGTCTTAGATTCAGTGAACCAACATTGTCTTTTCCATTAAATTATATGATTTTTTCTCTAAAAATTTACTTTAATTAGCACAAAAGCATCAGGTTTCACCATGGCAAAGATGTATTTCTGTTGCTCCTCCTCTTTCCCTCTTTCCCACCTTTCCCCTTTATACCCATCGACTTCTACTACTGTCCATTCTCCTATCATACCATGTGTTGAATGGCTCTCCTCCTTTTCCTCAAGCACTCTTTTCCTTCCCTACTTTCCTTTATCTATTTCATAGTCTCTACCTGTACTCTTATCCACATGTGTACAAATATGCAAACATTAACAATTTGGATCAGCGTATGAGAGAGAACAGGCAATATTTCCCTTTCTGAGATCCTGCCACCTTGCTACTTGTTTCCAAGTGTATTCACACACTCTAATTTCATTTTTCTTTATAATTCTATAGAATTCCATTGTGCATATGCCACACTTCTAATATCCATTCATGTATTGATAGCCATCTAGACTGGTTATATACCTTGCTATTGTGAGTAGTGCAGCAATAGCTATGGATGTGCAAGTACTCTATTAGGGCACAAAGCCCTTTGAGTGTAAGCTCAGGAGTGATATTATGGGTCATACTGATGCCCATAATGGCTGCACCAGTTCATATTCCCCCTGGCAGGAATTAAGGGTTCCCTTTTCTCATCTTCACAAACATTTATTATCATCTGTTTTCTAGGAGTTACAATTCTAGCTCTGTGATTAGATGAACATTCACAGTGCTCCTAAGTCTTATTTCCATGGTGGTGGTGGAGGACATTGAACGCTTGCTGAAATACTTCTTGATCATTTGTGTTTCCTCTTTGGAAGAATGGCTCATGCACTGACTTACTGATTGGTTGTGAGCTTTTGGGGGTTAATTTTTGAAGTGATTGTAGATTCTAGATAACAACATCCTTTCTGCAGTTGAAATGGCAAATATGATTTCCCATTCTGTAAATTATCTGCTCACTTTGATGAAAGTTCTCTGCTGGAAAGAAATCTTCACATTTTTTCACAATCTCCTTTTACAACTTTGGAGGATGTATTTTGTGCTACTAGGGGAGTGAAGAAAATGCATACCTAAATCTACTCCTTGGAAAGTTTCTCCTTTTAGCCTCAGTGTTTCAGGTTTTTAACTAGTCTGTGATCCCATCTGAATTGGAGTGTGAGCTGAGAGACACAGCTGTAACCCAATAGTCTGCAGGTGGGTGTCCAGTTTTGCCAGCACTGTTTATTGAATGTGCTCTTTCCCCAGTGTACTTTTGACACCTTTGTTGAAAATCAGGTGGCCACAACAGTGTGAATTTATTTCTAGGTCCTTGGTCACGTTCCGTTGGTCTAGACGTTGGCTTTTCTTTTCTTGTGCCAGTACCAGGCTTTGTCGTTACTGCACTGCAGTGTAATTTGAGGTTAGACACTGTGCTGTCTCCAACATTAGTGTTTCTCCTTATGACTGTTTGGGGTCCACAGTTTATGTTTCTATATGAATTTTAGGATTTTTTCTAGTTATGTGAAGAGAAGCAATGGAATTTTGAAGATTATTCCATTAGAGTTGTAAATTACTTTTGATAGGATAGCGAATATATTTGTTTTTCTTTGAAAAAGTGGTTTTCTAGTATCATATACATCAAACACAGAATTTATAATTTTACGTTGGCATACTATGTAACAATCAACCTGATCAGCTAAGATTGGGGAAATACTTATAACTATCTTTTCCTTTTCAAAGCTATTTGAACTTACTTTTACTTTAGGTTTGTATTGATGTCTATAAATAGTCTTTGTTTGGTAGTGAATGTCTATACTCTAAGGAGAGAGTATCTACAGCCCCAGAGAGCTAAAACCATATCAGGGGGAGAGTGTTGTGTGTGTGTGTGTGTGTGTGTGTGTGTGTGAGAGAGAGAGAGAGAGAGAGAGAGAGAGAGAGAGAGAGAGAGAGAGAGAGAGAAAGAGTAAATTACCAATAATACACAGTATAAATAAGTATAATGTTGCTAGGTGCCATAGAATGCCAGATTATCATGGTGTTGGTGTGTGTGTGGTGTGTGTGGTGTGGTGTTGTGTGTGTGGTGTGTGTGTGTGTGTGTGGTGTGGTGTGTGTGTGTGTGTAAAATTTCTGGGGATCCAATATGTCAACCTTTTTTCAGTGTCTTGTTTACCCAGGTCCCACAGTATCAGAGAATGATCGCTCCTTTGAAGGAGCATTTCCAGAGTTATATGCTTGTGATTCTCTTCTGCCAAGAAGTAAAGGGAATTCCCTTGGAACCTTTGATCACTACAACATCTCTCTATACTGGCCTGCTGCCACCAGACAGCAAACCTCAGCACATATCTATTTTTCATTCTCCTTGACATGGCCTGCAGCTCCCCGGAGCCTCACTGCTGTCTGATGCACCAAGGTGTGTCTATGGGATTTAGGGCTGGTGAGCAGTGAGGCCAGTTTGTACTTGCTGTTATTCTTCTTTCAAGCTGATAGTAACTCAAAAGTTTATTTGTCACTTACTGTCCTTCAAACTCTTGGAAGCTACTTCTTCAAGCCATTTTGAAAAACCCTGTGTATTACATAAGCATCTTTGAAATTCAAGTGGCTGTATATTATGTGGACAGTTGAATATCTTTTTCAGAATTGAGTGCTAATTTTATGATAACTCAGCCACTTCACACTGGAAATTATATAACCAAACCTACTGCCTTTAGAAATAAGAGGTAATGGCAAGCTTGGAGCAGTTCATGTGTCCTAGAGAATGCTTTTCTCTCTCTGAAGAATGTTTTGCAGATATGATGATTAAGCAATTTCTTTAGGACCTCATGTTCACATTCTTGGGAAAACCAGCATTTTTGAAGTATGATGCTCTAACAGTCTCATGCCTTATGGGTAAAGTGGACCTAAAAGAAAGCAAGCCAAAGATGTATAATGTGACCTCAGATTCTCAGGACAGATAGGCCTAATTAAAAATACAGGTTCCCCAACAGTTCATAGAGGAGGTGCATTTTGGGGTAGGCCAATTCAAAGCCTTGGATCTGGGACTAGTTGGCAGCTCAGTTAGTCAATCCTCCAGCTCTCTTACTTTGCTCAGGCAAGGGGCGGGGCTAGGTATCCTGCCTGCAGCAGCTGACACGGTTGACAAAGCTGACAAGTCAAGCTGACAGCATGACTCTCCTAAGCTCATGTTCACATCATCAAGGCCGTGTCTCCTGCACCCATGCCACCAGGATGTGTGAGAAGGGACCAATAAGCTGTAGGATCTCCATGACACAGGGCAACAACAGTATATCTGAGAGATGTTTCAAGTGAAGATCCAGTAATAATTGTGTAGCAGAAGCCAGAGGCCTCGAACAATACCAGTGACTTACTGCAATGAACATTTACAAGTAAATAAGTTTGGTTAACAAACCCTGACACACTGTAGTTTCCATGGAGAGACGTTTTATTTATTTTATTTTGTTTTCTTTTGATGAAGTTACAATGGCAGAGAGAAGATATAAAGGAATTGAATGATGAGTGGGATAGGGGTGCATGATGGGAAAGTCACAAAGAATCAATTTTATTTTTTAACTATGAGTCTATTGAAGAGACATATTAAATTTCTTTATTGCATGTCTTCACCTTTAAATGTGAGTAGAAAGATACGTTTGGGGTAGAAGCACTGAAGTACTGAGTATTATAGATAAGATATAAAGAAACAAAAAATTTCTAAGCCAAGATGTTTGGTCATGTAAAGTGATAAGCAGACATACTGATGAAATGTCCAAAGTGTAGCAGCCCCCACATCCTTTGCTGCTTAGTTTCTGTGATTTACTATCATCCATTCAGGTTCTGGAAGAACTCCAGTAGGACCCTACATAGTTCTTTCCTTAGAATGATGTCATTACTATGATTAAAGATTCCATAGCATTAACATATGCTGCAGATGTATGTTTTGCAGAAAAGAGACTGAATTTGTCAGGATATTTTAATGATAGTTCATCCAATTGACTTTGGATAGTTTATGTGTGAAGATTGTTGCTTCATTCTGAGAACTAAAACCTATAAATAGCAGTTTGGCCAAAGTGCCTTCTCAACCCTATAGAGTATCTACACATCCTTATTTAGGAAGCTCTTAGAGGCATGTTTAAACCTTCAAGGAAAGCTCACATGTATAGACAACCTTTAACAAGTGATTACAGCAGATTATCTGTCCAGTTTGATATTAATTAATGTCGTTGCTTTCTAAGGAAACAAGGTCCTTGGTAATAGCACAAGGAAAAGGCTACACTGAGCTCCCAAGGCCAGTACTGCCCTTCAGAGGCCCCCTATGCCTCTGTCTCAGGCATTTCAATCCTGATACCTGAAGAGGTTTTTGTTTGGAAACTGGCAAGATCTTAGGAGTGTGCTCAAAAATCATCATCTGATATTTTCAATAGCTCATTAAATGGCATACATCTAAATATTTACAACCCCCTGTTAAAACTATTATATTTTATTTATTCATCGCTGTGTATATATATTTTAAGTAAGTTTCAATTTGTTGTTGGGCCATGTTGCAGCTATCCTGTGGCATGTGAATCTCAAGGCCACAGGTTGGCCAATCCGCTATGGTTCCTTTTCTATTACTTGAAACTGAGAATAAAATTTAAGAAGGAAAACTGTTCCCTTGCTATGATGCAGTGCTGTTTAACAAATCATTCATAAACCCTTGAAATCACTGTCTCCTCCCATTTGCAATAGAGAGGCACTAGCTTAGTGTCAGCTCTTCTGGAGAGCCAGGCCAAGGAGCACAGCCTGGTCCTGTGAAAGGGTTAGATCTCCCTGGACCCTTGTTACCACAGCAGTCTACACACATGGGAAACCTCAGTGTACTTCCTTGTTTTAGAATCACAACTGAGCTTCAGTTTTAGCAAGATTTAGAATTACCCAAATCACATCAGAGGTTATGTCTGTGAGAGTGTTTCCTGACAAATAACTGAAGGGGATATCTGCCTTCCGTATGGTCAGCACCATCCCATGAGCTGGGGGTCTGGATGGAATACAAAAGAGAAAGGAGGCAGTGGACTGAGGGCTACCTGTCTTCTCTCTCAGCTTCAAGTTCTGTTGTGCCTCCCACATCAGAAAAGACTGAACCCTCTCAGAAATAGTGAGCCAAAATACATGTTTCTTCCCTTAAATAACTTCTTTCAGGTATCTTAATTATAGCAATGTAAAGGTCAATAATTCAGAAAGTAACAGAGTAGCTTTCAGACGTTGACCAATACTTCAACTCTCGCTCTCCTAGCAGAGTAGAGCTGTTGCCATCTGAAATCTCTTGCAGAAGTTAGCTTGCTGAAAGAAAACATGGAAATTTTTCCTGCAACTGTGTTGTACATGATATTCTTGAGAAGTGTCAAAATAACTCAGTGTTTATGATTATAGTTTATGTGGCCATTGCAAAACCTTCCTGTGAAATGTGGACTAAGTACAGTTCTCTTTTTCTTTGAATTTATAATGCAAAGTACTGAACCTCCAACTCTCCTATTTGAAGCAGGGAATGCATTAAACTAAAGGCCAAATGAAGCAAAGAAAGCTTACCAGAGTATCTGTACAGCAATTTGAAATTTATAAAATGATTTCATATTTATAGTCCACTGCTCACCATTAAGGTATGTAGTGATTAGAAAATAACAAATCAAATATATGCATTAAAATTGAGAGTGCAAGTATATGCTTCTAGACTCTTTGAACAGAATCTGAATTGATTTAGATACTGGCAGTGACTCATAGTTTCCCTCAGTATGAGACGTTTCACTTGAATGCCTGACACAAAGCTCTCTTTGATTGCAAAAACTCTATAACCCGGATGCTGTTTGGTAAGCACAAGGTGGAATTGTTCTTTTAATCTTTCCTTCAATATCCAGTCCCCAAATAAAGAAATGGTGCTACCTGGATTGACACAGGTATAGAAAATCTACACGAGCTCCACCAGCCAAAGAACCCTTTGTATGTTTGGATGGCACACAAGATGGCAGGGTCCTTGAAGGGAAGGTTGAGAGCAGGCAAAGCCTTATGTAACAAAAGCAACCTGCAGCAGCCTTTCAAAGCCCCATTTGGGAGCAGACAAGCCTAGCCATTTAGATCACAAAGACGGATTTTTATGGTAGACCTCTGATTTTGTTTTGTTTTGGTATTTCATTTTCAATCTGTGTTTTCTTTGAAATTAATAGAGCCTCTTAAAAATGGCTGTCTATAAATTTTCTTCGTCGCATATGTCTTGCAACAGTTTCATTTCTTCATTTCAGGCATTATAGCCATTTCAAAATGCTCTATTTTGTATTTAATTTCACCATTTCATATAAAATACATGTTCTTCACATAATTATGTAAAAATGGGTTTGAGAATGCCCTGGAGATCCAGGCGATGGGCGCATTAGAGGAGCCTAAGCAATAATAGTCTCCTGTTTACATAAGACTTGATTTTCATGCCAGATTTTTTTTACATTTAATATATCCAGAACACAACTTTGCCCAAATACGCTAGTTTATTCTGGCCCACAGAATGCATTTGAACCATCACAGATGAGTTTGCCTGGCAGGACGCACAGCTATGTCTGATATTTTAGAGGCTCACATAATAGAGCAGAGATGAAAACCATGTCCTGTTTGTTGTGAGCAAAGCAACATGAAAATCAGCAAAGTTTTTGGAACATAGGAGGCAGAGAAGAACACAGAAGAAGAAAAAATATTTTCCTAGGCAAAGAGCAGAGAAGGGGCCTCAATACAGAAAGAGTGTACTAATGGGAACTGGAGTGCCTGGGGTGAGCCATCAGCACATACAGCAGACTTTGCAAGATGTGGCTCCTGCTCCGCCAGCAGCAACTAGAAGTTTTGTGTAAATAGGAGTCTCTGCCTAGAACTCCAAACTGTAATAGCAAATCTCAGAATCCAGCCTAACAATCTGACCAGGCCAAACTGGGGCACACTAGTTTATTTTCAGTATTTGGGGTGAGGGTTCACTGATTATTTACACTATCAGGAGTTACAACACTCTGGACCCCATATCCTGGTGAGGAGTAGGGTGAACTGAGGACTAGAAGGAAGAGAGAGCTAGGGACAGAGCATGTGAGGAACTGCATGTGGGGAGCTTTCCCTCTGGCACTGATGCTCTGAACTCCCCTGTCCAGTGACTTTTCGAGATCAGGTAACGCTGCAGAGTTACAATCAGAAAGAACTCTATGGAAAGTCAAGAGAGTAGCATCATTACAGTGGCTATGTGTGGTCCTTTCAGTAATCCTTATGGACTTTCTCACTGTGCTATAGCTGCCAATTTTCAAGAGCAGGACACTAACTGTTAGGCCAGACTTCTAGAAGGGTGGGCTGAATGTAGGATCTAAACAGCTACAACCATAGAGAGAAAAGGCTTGCAACTCTAGGCATTAAGCCTATAGCTAGAGAAGAGGAGGTCACGGAACTATGGCTAGAGGGCTAGGGCTCAAAACATGGGTATAGAAATAGCACCAGGCTGTGTCACTGGAATGCTGGCTACCCAAGGGAACATTCTAATATCAAGGGAAACATGGAAGACTCTGTGTGAATTAATTGAGTGCTATAAAATGCTTTTGAGGTATCATGTAATTAATCTTCTATATAATAAAGGGTCCAGAGTCTATTTGATTAGTAATTTCACACTCTCTTTCTATGCACATGGTACTGGCCTTTTTCTCTGGTACACTCTTATGCAATACCTAGCCTTGATTTGGTCCCAGAGGGCTTTTCTGTAATAATGTCTGAGAAAGAACAGAATTTGGTGAACAAGAAGACAGTGGCCAAAAGAACAGAAGATGTGTGGTCGTGCTACTCCTTAGACCACAAGTTTAACAGTATGTCCAGGTAAACAGTTCATCAGTCAGCCTTACTGGAATAAAGCAAGGAGGGTTCCCACCCACTTTTCCTTTCCTAATAACAGCTCCAGACCCTTCATTTCATAAAACACGCTATTCATCCTTCCCAGGTGTGAAGCATTGCAGTTCTCTGTGCTTGGGGGAATTTCTGAAAGGTTCTCTACCATTTATGTTGATACAAATAACCTTCTCAGTCTCATCCACAGTACTCCAGCTTGTAAGAAACACTATTCTTTCAGTAGTCTAAACAAGGACTAGGGTTGTATTCTAACAAATATTTCCATTTCACATTAACCAGGTAGATTCCCCAACCTTGACAGACTAGAATATGGATCCCTGGCTTTGAGCTTCTCAAGAATTCTTTTTGAGGCTTCCTGTCCCAAAGTTCATTGATATCTTGGCTACCATCTAGTGTTAACCATGTAGACCTTTGTCCCTTCAATTCTGGAAGGGCATGACCTCATGTACTTCTTGTACTTCTCTTCCCAGCCTCGTTCCTGGCACACTCACAAGAACTCCTCCAAAGGACCATAGCCAAACAGATCTCTTGGTACATCCTTGAGGCCACTCCTTTGCCCAACTCTCCTCTTTGTGGGGTATTCATTTAAAAGATACCAACCAATCGTCCATTGCTTTACAGTAACACCCAAGATATATAATTTTACCATAAAAGATGTTTAGAGCAAAATTGTAACTCATAATAAATATAAATTATAGAAAATGTGTCTAATGTAGCAGATTCAGCATGGTGACAAAGTTAAAGATCTGTTCAATTGCTTACAATCTGGAGTACTCTGTGTGGGCATGGCACATTACAGAAGAACAGGTAGGAAGCCCTAGCTGGATTCTGGGCCTCCAGGTGCCTGTGCAGAGAAGAGTTTATGAGCTGCGGTTCACAAGGTTTGAATGTGAAGGGGTGTTATGCATCCCTTTTATTTTAATAACCTAAAATGAGTAATTCACTCCTTAAAAGATTTGATAAAAATCTTGGAAGTTTGCCAGCAGGCACTGTGGGAGGAAGAAATGAATATTCAAAGGGGGATGAACAGGTGAAAAGAAAAGAAAGTCAAGAGGTAAAGGCCCAGGAAAGCAATCTGAATTTGCTTTAATTTCTGTAATGCATCAAAACATCTTCATCTTGGCTGGAGTTGCCTGGACTTTGAAACATCAACAATTTAAGTCTTCCGGAAAGGCTAGCCTGAAACCTGGTGCTTTTGAGATACGAGGCCAGGAACACATCCCTTGCAGTTTGTTCACCTTGGGTGACAGATCCCATGAACTTGAAGCTTGGTTCTAGATGTCAAAACACCTACCTGCAGTGGTGGTCGTTGCCATAGCAATAACTGGGTGATAGATAGCTAGATGATAGATAGGTGCTGAATAGATAGTAGAAAAATGATCACATATGTCAGAAGAGGCTTTTGTGCCTAGGAAATTACAGAATTTTTTTCAAAAACAATTCTATTGTCAAAACCAAAAATAGAACTCTCTGCTTTCCTCCCACCCTATGTGCATGCCTGTGCTCTTCCAAAGATTTCTTCTCATCACAGTTATGCTGTATTCTACCCATCCAGTTCCTTCCTGCCTTTACAAAGGATGCAGTACTACTGTGGGATGACAGCATTAGACAATCACCACTGAGCTTTCTTTATTTTAAATTGATAGGTGATTTATTTATCCTTATTTTGTTTTGTTGGACTGTCGGGTTTTTCATAATTTTCTTTTTCTATACTTTTTACCTTCTTTTATTTCTTTATTCTTATTCTTCTATACCCCAGAACATCACCACTGCCAGCATAAATGATGCTAAATATGGAACTCCAGGCCTTCATTCAGGCCAGGCAAGTGTTTTACCAACTCACATACACCTGCAGCCCCTAGGATGGCTTTGTTTGAATCATCAAGTATTCAGGCAACTAGATGAATCCCTCTACTCCATACTAACCAGATCCTGAAAGATGGCTGTCCCTAGACAATAGTAGCCTATTAAGAATAGTACTCTGTTAAGAAAAATTCCAGAGAGAGCTTTGTCTCACTGACAGGAGTAGCCAAACTTCCAGGCATCAAACAACAACATTGGGGACAATGTATGGGCACAGAACTCACTGAAGACACCAGTGCGTCCTCTGGACTTACTAGACTAGCCTGTACAGTGGTTATTTGCTGTTTTTATGAGATCATAGCCCTAGAAGAGAATTAGATGTCTTAGAATTTCAAAAAAAGTTAATATTTGTCATTTGCATACACTCAATTTAAACTCATATTTTGAGTTCTAACAAATTATCCCTTTATCTTCTCCTCGAGAGGGCTAACATGAAACCTGGGCTGACAGTGAGCCCAACAGTGGTGTTAGCTTGTAGGGGTGGGCATACAGTAAATGTCCCCAGTTTGCTCAGCATATCTGAAAAGTGGGGAGGCAGAAAAGAAGATATTGAGTCTAGAAAACCAGGGTTTTTGAAGATGCAAAAGAGGGAGAGAGAAAGGGGAAGATGTAATTCTCAGTAAAGTTGTGATTAATCACGGAAGTAGAAAAACATTGTCTAGAGACCCTGAGTGTAAAAATGAATCTGTCCTTTTGATTACTTTGAAGTCTCAACCAAAGCTGTTGATGGAATGTTAGATTTTCACCTTCTGTTATGCCATGTCTTGCATGGGCTGTTCCTGGAAACATGACTTGGGTGACTGAGGAATTAAAAATGATAAACACCAAAGAAATGGCAGATACATATGCAAGAACTCTGCGACCAGGTGAGCTCTGCTTGCTCTAATGGAGGACACAGACCATACAATCTAGAAACTAGAATATCTGAGTACCTATTGTGTACAGAACAAGGGGGAGGGGGTAGCTGGCATCCGTGTGTGTGTGGGGGGGGCTCTGTAGGGGAATAGTTTCACGCTATAAATATACAGAAATAGGAAGCTGTGGTATTGCTTTTTGTTAACGTTGTTGACATTATCATGCTCAACAGGGGCAAGATTTGTCATTTTTCTGAGCCTGACCTGAGGGATGTTTAGCCATTTCCATGATCTGAGCCATAGCTTTATCCATGTCACCAACACACATTCATGCAGGACTTCATCTGCTCCCCACAATTTCATATGTAGATTCAAGACCATTTACCTAATAGCTACCTCTAGCTAAGTTGTGTTGTTATACAGATGCAAAGAGCCTGTGTGCTCCTAATGGTCCATATGGTAAGACTCTGCTGTATTTTATTTTATTTTATTTTATTTACTTATTTTTTATTAATCATTCTATTCATTTACATCTCAAATGTTATCCCCCTACCCTGTTACCCCTCCACAACCCTGCTTCCACATCCACCCTCTCCCACCTCCCCTTTGCCTCTATGAGGTTGCTCCCCCATCCACTCCTGTCCCACTGCTCCAGCATCCCCCTGTGCTGCTGCATCAAGCCTCCACAGGACCAGGGACCTTCCCTCCCATTGATGTCAGACAAGGCCATCCTCTCCTACATATGTATTCTGAGCCCTAGATCCCTCCCTGTGCTCTCCTTGGTTGGTCATCTAGTCCCTGGGGACACTCGGTTGTCTGGCCAGCTGACATTGTTTTTCCTGTGGAGTTGCAATCCACCTCCACTCCTCCAGTCCTTCTGCCAGCTCCCCCACAGGGGTCCCAAAGCTCATTCTAATGGTGGGAACCAAGCATCCGCATCTGTATTGGTCAGGTTCTGGAAGAACCTTCCAGCGAATAGCCACACCAGGTTCCTGTCAGCAAGCACCTCTTGGTAGCAGCAATAGTGTCGAGGTCTAGAGTCTGCAGACAGGATGGATTCCCAGATGGGGCGGTCCCTGGATATCCCTTTTTTCAGTCTTTGCTCCATTTTTTGTCTCTGTCTCTCCTTTGGATAGGAGAGGGAAGAATAAGGTGATCGTAGGAGGTAGAAGAAGGAGAGTACCTGGGAGAGGGGGCAGGAAAAAATGGAGGGCAGGATTAGGTACTTCAGGGGGTGGGAGAGAGGTTCAGAGGGTCAAGAAATTGAATAAAAATATGTAGCAGTTGGGGATGTCACTGGAGGGTCTCAGGTGCCAGTGAAGCAAGAGGCTCACAGGATCCAATGGGGATGACTTTAGCCAAACTGCACAGTGAAGGGGAGAGAGAACCAGTAGAGATCACTTCCATTAGATAGGTACAGCCCCCAGTGGAAGGATGAGGCCACCCACCCATCTCAAAGTTTCTCATGTTTTCTCATCTCAAAGTTTTTATGTCAGTTTAAAGGATTTGCCTAACTAATTCATCTACCCCAGGAGCAGTGGGGAGTGAAGGTAAAAGCATCTGATCCCTGCTTGCGTTGTTAATAATTTCGCAGCGCCTAGACTTCAAGTCCATCCATCCAAGCTATTCATCACCTCTGTAATTTATCTAGTTTCTTTTCTGCTGCTGTGGTAAAATATCTGACAGAAAACAACAAAACGGTTCTTATTTAGCATACAGTTACAGTTACAGTTATTATTACAGGTTACAGAATATCATAGCAGAGAAGAATAGTGTCAGAAGATTGAAGCAGCTAGTCATATATGCATGTGGTCAAGAGCAGAGAGAAATACATAAATTGATAGAGGTATGCATGCTTATTTGCTTTCTCTCCTCTAATATAGTTCTGCACCCTGTACCTATGGAACGTTGCTACTTACAGAGGAACAAATATTCCACATTAATGATAATCAAGACTTCTACGATGACATGCTTACCAGTCAACCTGATCTATACAGTTCTTAATGATTCTCAAGTTGATAATTAAGAATTAACCCTAACAATAATCCATGATTTTCTTCACAGCTATGTGTGCCCTCTACAAATAAGCTAAAATATTACCAACAACCTCAACTTCAACATCTACTCTGTCATGAACTCTCCCAAAATTTGTAGGCACACTGGATGTCTGTCAAGTGGTTCCCTCTCTCCTTCTATACTTCTGTCAACACATTCCAGTTGTATAGATATATAGGGACTCACATGAATGTCTTTATCCCTAATTAGAAGAAGAACATGAAGTATAGAGCCAAGCATGCTGCATTTACACTGTTTAGGGTGGCAGTTATTTAATTTGAATCTAGAAAGATTTATTGATTCAGTATTTTGGCCAATGAAGATATTATATAAAATTGTTTTAGCTTCTCAAAGGCAGTCAGATTTGACTTAATTAATAATAGCATTAATTTATACATGAAAAGAAAAATTAACTTTAAAGGCATTTCCTGGTCAGGTTAATTAGTAAGCACTTGGTGGTTTTCTACCTGTGGACATAAGATATGTTCCCTCTGAGCTCTGCAGAAAACTAATACATGCGGTCACATTCTGCATTATTTCAATTTGACTATTCTCTTCACAAATCTTTGCAGTCATATTTTCAATTTGTGTCCTGGAAGCATGAGAGGGAGAGATAGTCAAGGTGTCTCCATAAGAGTGCTTATTTAGTAGTATGTGTGAGGAAGTGAAGGTTCCTGGGCCTCCCGGACAGGAGCTGCCTTCCCTGCAGTCTCTGACTAGAGGAAGCAGAGGTTAGTTTTGGGCTCCAGTGGCTCCTATATACTCTCCCACAGCAGTGGCCAGTCAATTAACTGGCTGTCATGAGTTGGGTGCCACCTGATCTCCAGTGAGCTCCCTATGTGATACTCTAGTCATAGGGAGGAAAATGTGGCTACCTGTGATGTAAACAGAGATGATCTACTTAGGAAAAAGTTGGTAGATGAGACAAAACTAATCCATATTTTAGTCACATTAATCCTTGTTCCTAGCACGAGGGATTTATGCCATGCAAACTGCATAGATATATAAACAACCTAAGATAAAATACAAAGGGACCAAATAATTATAAAATCATGAATTTTGAAAATCTTCTGTTATCAAAAACTAACTCCATTGTAAGTTTATAATGTGTGGTTTTTATGAGTGATGTAAACCTGACTCATGGCAAGTTTAGCTCTACCTCATATGTCCAGGATTGATCAAATTCATCACAGTGTGTGAGGCTAAGATAAATCTTATCCCATGGTTGTTGTTGGGTGAGCATGGTTGAACACTGTTTCCCACTGAAGCATCAGACACTATTTCAAAGCATCTCTGAGCCTCAGGAAGACCTGAGATTTCCCCAGTTTCTTGGAAGATGCCAAAAGCCACTGTGAGGACATGATGAACTTCAGAATTAATGGTGTACTTGGAACCCCTTCTCCTGATATGCCATCTAATAAAGGCAAACAGAAAACTGCACTTTCTGTCCATAATTAGTCATGTGGCTTCCAGACATCTGCCAAAACAAGCATGAAGGCAATTAAGCAACAACAGAATCCATCATTAAAATGCCCCCAACTTGAGTTTTAGAGCTGCATGATGCTCTCTTTAGGTTTTCTTTTCTTCTTTTCATTGATTGGTAAATTTGCCTGCAGTGGCTCTCAAACTGACCGCTGGCAGTGTCAGCTTGCATTATTCAGTTAGGCACAAATATCAGGAGTGCCTATTTACATAAAGCAAAGACTGAGAGCTTCTGCCTCAAGAGAACAGAGCACGGGAAGTTCACACAGTTAGGGATTTTCTACTTAGATATTTCTCCATGGAAGCTGGGAAGAGATCTGTAGCTCTGAGTACCTATGGCTCCTGAGTATCTTTTCCTGGAGTTTTTTAAGTATCAGATGTAGTAAAAACAAAAACAAGAAAGCTTGGAAGTAATTTGATAACAAGTGTGTGATGTTCATAAGAAAGGGGAGATAAGTCAACAAAATGTGCATGAAGCAGTAATAAAGTATACCTGTGTTCCGAGTGCTTTACTTCTGCACCTCTTATTTATTCTCTACAAGAGCCACATGTAAAGGTAACATTATTTTCTTAATTTTCATATTTGAAAAGATGTTCAGCCAAATGTGGAGACTTTATGGCAATCTGATGGTTGATAATTAGATTTGAGATTTGGATTCCAATCTGACTCATCTCAAATGGTAGTTAATCCTCAAATAACATTGTACAAGTCTGAATGTGATACACAAACTTGAAGTTAGCCACAGCCAGTGGAAGGGAATTTGGAAGGATTCTCTACAATCTTCACTTATAGAATACTGGTCTCTCCCTCTTGTGTTCTGCACCCAAGTACTCTGGGATCATAGAATTGTGGCTTCCCATTTTAAAGATTAGTCTAGCTCATACTATGTGGAGGCTTTAGATCTTTGAATATGAAAGTTTTTTCCTCAGTGTTACCTAGATATGTCTTATCCAAATGCGTTCTAGGACTTTACTGATATGCTCAGTTCACTAGAGTAAAAACTGAATTCAGCACACTGACTTTCAGCAACTTTGAAATATTTTATTGCAAAAGGAAAGTTTCCCTGGAAAGGTTTCATCCCAACAAGCAAGGAGCTTCACTCTTTTGCCAAACATCCTGTATATAACACCTATGAGGGAGCCTATGTGCTCTAGTATAGAACTGGGCAGGAGCACAGAGGATGTATTTGTCAGCAGTAGTGCGGAAAATTGAAAACTGAACACTACTGTTCGTGTTATGTTGAAATATGCAACCCATTGCACTTATTTAAAATAAAACCCAAATGGAGTGCTAAAGATAACACATTGACAGTGCAAAGTTCCTATCAGTTAGACAATTTTTTCTTTTAAGAATGAAACTTGTGGCAAAGTACTTTAGATGTTGTTCAGATATCTTGGCAGAATCAGAGGGTGCTTGTAGGATCAGTGTAGGGCTAGGACTAGCAAAGATGAACCAAGAAGTGGCAGAGGAGCTGGGAGCGGGTCTGGGAGATGGAGTGGATATAAAAGAGAGATAGAATTTAATGCCCACATCTTCATTTGTCACAGCTAAAAGCATCTTCTGGGTATTAAAGGAGGTTTGGGAAAGAATTTTTGAAAACCTCAAGATATTATTCTATTATTATGAACTATTTCTATTATAGTGAAAGGGACCTAAAGTTTGACTGTGAATTTTGGAATACATACATATATATCTATATCTATATCTATATCTATCTATCTATCTATCTATCTATCTATCTATCTATCTATTTATCTATCTATGTATATATATATATGGTTGTTTAATAAAATATATATAAACAACCATATACATCTATATCTATATACATATATAGATATAGATGTATATGGTTGTTTAATCTGTAAATATCTATTAAGCATCCTCTAGGTCTTGCCCTTGCTGGAAGAATTACACAGTTTCTCTAGTTTCATCCCTTCCCAGAGCAAGAATAAACATTGTATAAATATTGTACAATAAAGGAAATGAAATGAATTAACAGATTAATGCTTTTACTGGAAGCTTCCTTGCCTCTTTGGAGACAAGGCCTCGATATGTTCCCTTTGCAGGCCTTGAAAGCATGATGCTTCTCCTACCTCAGCCTCCTGGGAGATAGGATATCAGGAGTTCACAGCCACTCCTAGATAATGACATCGTCCCATGGACTGCCAGCTTCCTGAGCATTGACTGATGCAGAAATTGATAAGTCACATGGCAACTTTCTTCTTTGGATATATGAGAGAATTTGGAAAAATGAATTTTTTTTTTTTTTGTTAGATCAAGTAGTCCTCTACTAACCATGTCAGTAATTCTTGATTTCTGATGATGGCCTATTTGAGACTTTGCAGGTCACCAAGAGAGATTAATTCTGTTGAGCTGTCCCACCTCATGAAGGAGGAGAGTGCACTATGGAGTTCTAAGGATGATCAGGTCCTCTCAGAATGCTAAAGGTACCAGACTGTGGCTAAATGAGAGGGGATCAGTGAAGAGCTTCAACAAACTATGTGACCAACCAGAAAAGTACATGCCCAAATTGGATTTATGAGACTACCGTCTTTGAATGGATCTTTGATCCCTCTCTATACAAGGAAAGTAGTTTGCTTTTCTAAAGCCTGCTGGAAATAACTATGGGTTTGTGTCTCCTTTAGGATGTCTTTCAAAGTATATTCTTTTTTTTTTTTTTTTCGAGACAGGATTTCTCTGTATAGCCCTGGCTGTCCTGGAACTCACTCTGTAGACCAGGCTGGCCTCGAACTCAGAAATCCACCTGCCTCTGCCTCCCAAGTGCTGGGATTAAAGGCATGCGCCACCACGGCCCAGCTTCAAAGTATATTCTTAGTGCAAGCTTCATGACCTTAACACAATTGACTTCTTTCTTGGGGAAATCAGTACAGGTATAGGATACCAGGTAACATTACTGGCTTCTACATGATAACTTCCCATTGCAGCCTCCTGTTTTGATAGGAATGTCTCTAGACATTGCTTCAGGTCAGCAGTAGTAGGCCCTAGTGTTGAATCTACACCTTAAACTGCAGTGTATTAAGAGTTTTGATGAATACTGTCAGGTACACCTCTGCTATAGCTTGCTCTGTATATGTGGAGGGGCATTTTATCTGCCTAGCCACTTGTAGAATGTATTGCTCTGAGCAAAGTAGCTACCACCTTCTTCAGAGCAGTTTTATATGCCCTGTTCTGTGTTACAAGTTCTACTGCCATCCTCCTGTTAGAGAAGGCAAACTTACTGTGCCTGAGCAAGAGCATGCTTGGAGTCATGGTCATTCAAGCACCACCAATGTCCTTTCAGCTTTGCCACAGAGATCCATCTCTCCATTTCCTTCAATCCACATAAAAGCTCTGTGCCTGCTAATGAATCATATTTTTACTACCTTGCAGGCTTCTTTTCTATATGCCTTGAAATTTGTTTTTGATGTTGTTCCTACTTTAAAAAAAGAACCTATTTACTTTTGATGTTCATATTTTTAAAGCCAAACTATGTCTTGTTCCATAGAGTAGCGTGGTCTAGAATGGGTCCTTTGGCCCTGTGTCTGTTTCGTGTCAACTAAGATGTGGGTCTCTCCTTGGCTCAGTGGCAGTTCATGTTGTTTAAGCTTTGAGGAAGTTTTTCTGCATTACAGTACCAAGCAAGAAGAGTTCTAATCAGATGCAATGAATTAATTCACAAAACTTTTGTACAGACAAGACTTTTGGAAAGCATCTAATTCTGTTTGGGGTCAGCTGTCCTTTCTCCAAAACATTAGGGCCTAATGGCTTCCCTCTTTGTTGTCATGCTCATAGCTCCTTGATTTAGTTTGCCTTTTGATGCTGGCTTGGTCTTACTTTAACATTCCCTGAGAATGACATTATTTTTCCATTAGATTATGACTATTATTTGCTTAATGAGCCAAATTGAGGAAGCAGAATAACTTTTAGAACTAAACCCTTCTACATCCTCAAAGAAAAATTGTCACTATGTAGAATTCTAGAAACCTGGTGGGAAGTGACCAGTCACAGGTACAAAGCCATTTCTTAAGTGCAGTGTGGAGCAGGCTAAGGGTTTCAGTTAGAGTGTTCTAGGTTGTCTGGTCTCAGAAATCTGCCAGGGAAAAAATGACTGACAGACCTAGAAAAAGAAGCAATCACACCTTGTGCCTCTTCAGAAAACAAGTCACTTGCATTAAGTCATTACTTAAGGTTAAAAAGAAACTTTAAAGGCAAGCACAGTTGTAATTTGGGTGTGACTATATCTTTCTCTTCCACTTCAAGAGGGTGTGTGGGGAGCACAGTGCTCAGGCCTAGCCTGGCCAGCAGAGGGCTTACATCATCGCTGACAGAAGCAGCCTGAGTGAACGAAAGGGGAGGGGGGATTCTCCATCAAGTAGATTGCGAGGGGTTTTCCATTCTTTTCTTATCACCAAAGTCCTCTAAGCTGAGTTTTATCAAGCTACACAAACTCTTGTCTCTCTCTACAATATGCTCTGTCAGGTAGAACTCCTCATTTACTAGTGGAAATCTATGGAAAGAATTGTGAGCATGTTATAATACGCTTATTTGGTTGGATAAAGGCTATGTTTAGGGTAATTGATATTTTGCAGAAATTTACAAATCAAATAGCCTTATAGGAATTTGTGCCTTGCTAGCCCTCATGAAAAGAAAATATCCACTGTTTTCTGTGCATACACTAGGAAACATTAGAACTATCATACTGCCAGCATTTGCCTCTAGGAATTATTTGTGAAACTTCTTTTCTGTGCCAGGCTTCAAAAGAGGACATCTTTATTAAACATGAATCCCCTATTTTATATTTTAACCATTTTAGCCTTCAGAAGACTCGAGGTTGGAAGGGGCTAGGAACTGCTTACTGTGGCCATGTAACAGAGACAGAGGACATGAGACAGCCATCAAGCAGGCTGCTGTTTGAGCTTGCCTTTCTTACATACTAGTTGGTGCTCAGAAGACTGTAAAACTGGTGATGATCACTGGTTAGATAAACTGGTGTCTTGTTTGGCGTAGGTGGGATTGAGATTTGGTAGAGAATTGTTCTGGCAGAGTCTCCTGCAGGCTCCTTCCCTGAAGTGCTCTAGAGTTCCTGTCTTCCCTTCCAGATTTCTCTCCATGAAGTTTGCTGAGTCAGGTTGTCTGGGTAGTCTGATGGCATGAATAATATATGTAAGGGATCCTCCTATGTGCATATAACATAGGTGGTACTCATACATTATTTGTATTGGTGTCATTTGTGGGCTAAGACAGGATAGAAATGCAGGCAAAACTGACACTGTGACGAGAAGTGCTCTGATAGCAGAGGCAGCACTGGAGATAGCTGGCAATCCTAGCGGAGCTTCTGTCTCACCATGGCCACTGAAGTTTGGAGGTAATGTTTGCCAGGCTTGCCTCCAAGAAGGGATACAGGATCTTGTGTCAACGTGTGTGCTTGTTTTGGCCATGCTCCTTTTTCTATTGAATATATTTTGTTGTTGTTGTTGTTGTTGCTGTTAGGCATTCTGTATTCTTTCAGGGAACAATAAGGATCTAAAAATATACTGAGTACTCAAACTCGGGGATAGATTGGCCATGCCTCGGCTGAGCAGTGGACTGCCACTCTCTTTGAACGTGCAGATATGGGCAGTAGGATATTTTGTGGAAAGATAGTTATATACCCTGCCTTGATCCACAGGAGAATCCGAGAGGCTATGCCTCACAGTCAGGGGAAAGAGTTAAGAAAGTAAACATAACGTGGTGGCGCACGCCTTTAATCCCAGCACTTGGGAGGCAGAGGCAGGCAGATCTCTGAGTTTGAGACCAGCCTTGTCTACAGAGTGAGCTCCAGGACAGCCAGGGCTACACAGAGAAACCCTGTCTCAAACAAACAAAAAATAAAATAAAATAAAATAAAATAAATAAAGTTAACATGAGATCAAGAAGCCAGGAGCCAAGCTTTCATGACTGTGAGGATTATGAGCTCTGAAACAAACTGGGCTTCTTAGTTCTAGCACAACTCCAAGGTCGCTCAATGACCTTCTTCAGGTGACTACACCTTAGTCTATCACATGTAATATGAGGAGAATTGGAACCTATCTCACACTATTGTAAGCATTCATTGGACTAGGACATGCACCATGTTTGCAGGTGCCTCCATGCAGAAAACCTCATCTTGTCATTTTGTTTCTGTGACAAGCATCTTGTCCTGATACTTGGATTAGGTTTGTCCCTTTAGGCTGAGTCTCAGCCCCCTTCATGACAATTCTTCAGAAAACAACAGTATGATCTTATAATCCTCTTGTGAAAATTATAACTGTAAAGGAATTTGTCAATGAAAGTACAAGAGAAGAACTGTATGTAATTCTACATTCTGTACATGACTTAGCCTCATATTATATAAACCAGCTTCATAGAAGGGCACATGCATCTGCCTGGTTAGCCTTGCAATTCACACAATTTAGAAATCCTACTGGGAAAGTTTACACACACAGTAAAGAGGCCCTGGTTTCTTTGAGTCCTTCTTTTATTATCTTAGATTGTTGTTACATTATTCTTCTTTTGCACTGACCTTTAACAGTTTAGTTCTTAATTGCCCAGACATTCCAAAGCCAAGTGGACATGTATCTATTATTGTAACTTAGAGATGTCAGAAAGGAAGAGATTCTGTTAGTTCAGTAAGCTGTAAGATTTAAGAGGCCTGGAGTGGGAGTCAAGGGAAAGAACCAACTAATTATGTAAGAGAAACGATGCTGAAATGTGGGATAAGAGGTAGGAGTTGATTTAAACCTGGAAGATCGTGTCTTAACTTGTCTCTTACAATTTCTTGTACAGTATCACCAGGTGGCTTGCATTGCTGAGCAATCTCTCTTCCTTTACTGGTGATATTTTATGATTTCCACACCTCTGTGTGTATGTTTGCTAACACACTCCTTGGTCTGATTAAGTACAGGAAAGTTAAGGGTCACTTCTCCCACATCTGTGACAGACCTCAGTTTATGCTCGTCATAATCTGAAGTCTGTTGAACAGACCAGCACCTGTAGTCATAACACAGTTTGAAGAAACAAAGAAAGTTACACTCAATGATCAGTCAAAGTTCCTGAAATATCCTCTGGGTAATTGTGCTATGATAGTATCACTCCAGTGGGCATTAGATATACTAATTTGTCTGTTTTGCAAATTCAAACTAATCAAATCACCATACCCCAGACTCATGGTTCATTTTCTTCTTCCACATCCCTCATCCTACATGGTCCCTTTCACACAATTCACTGATGCTCACATTCAAAATCATATGTTTGATGTGTAGCAACTTGTTCTGTACAGATATTTTAAACTTAATTTGAAGTAGGAATATACTTAAACAATCTCACATAGACTGTGGATTCCTATATTATCATAAAAATTAGAAGAGCTTGATGCTACAGACCCTTGAATAGCCACAACAGGGCAGAACTTCTTTGTGGTGGCTACAATGGCCTGAGCATAACTTTCCAGTTGGCAACTTTCACCATAAAGTTTTGTTTGATTTTTCCTTCCCTTCACTATGATCTCTCCTCAGGATGTCTCTGTGTCCTGTGAGGTGTGTATCCTTGAGGAGAAGCCACACAAGCCCTCAAAGTCCCCTTGTTCCCTCAATCCTCCCTCCTTTCAAATTTCCTCATGAGAGAATAATTTTATTTTTCCCTTGCTAAGTATAAATGATTGCTTTGAAAATTGGTGTTTCTATCTCAAATGGCAGCTTTCAGGGACAGAGTTGTCTTTTTCCACTTGGTCAAGATACTACCATGTGTTCTTGGTTCCCACATCCATGTGCCTTTTCTGCGTATTTGCCAGTATGGGGAATGAGCTGGTTGAGTGATAGTGAAGCCTAGGAATGAGTTATTGCCCCATCACTGGCCTTTATGAGCTGCTCTGCAGTCATGTAATTAAGGAGGCATTCACAGCTTGCTTTATGGCACTATCAAAGTTCCCAAAATGAATAAAATAGCTTCATCATTAATAATTTGGATCCGTCATCTTTGACCCAAAGGCATTCCACACTAGAGACAGCAAATATTATTTTAAGCAGTTTAATGGATTATTGGACAAGTAACTAATGGATTAACAGGTCAAATAAATTAATGGATAAATTGGTGTGAACATGTGGATGAGCGACTTTCCAATTGCAGTTGTAACTGTAAAAGGCAGACACCCTGAGGGGGGATTAAGCAGTAGCAACAAACACTATTATCATTAGAGTTCCGGAAGCCTGTTTAACAGACAGGATGCTGTCTAATGAAACTGTAAAACAATTATAATTGTGCCTCAGAGCTTTGGTGGCGTTTGTTGTTTGACTTGGTATTCTTCCTAGTGAATCCAGGCGAAGAAATAGTTTTGGAAAGATCAGCCAGCTAACATATCATGATTATCATAAATCACTATCTATTCAAACGACAGAAGATGGACAGTCTAGTAGAAAAGTAAACATGAACTACATAAGTATGTCTAAATCTAAAACCATCAGCCATATTGTCTTTATAGGCTGCCCACATAAATAAGTTTTAAAGACCTCCCTAAAGCATCTTGTAATGACTGGCAAGGATCCTCATTCTTTTGAGATGAAAATAATTGTCTTGTTTCTCACAAAAGAGATGACAAACTTGATGGTTTAGTCCCTGGGAGCTCTGGGGATACTGGTTAGTTCCTCCTATGGGGCTGCAAACCTCTTCAGCTCCTTGGGTCCTTTCTCTAACTCCTTCATTGGGGACCCTGTGCTCAGTCCAATGGATGGCTGAGAGCTTCCACTTTGGTATTAGTTGGGCACTGGCAGAGCCTCTGAGGAGACAGTTATAGCAGGCTCCTCTCAGCCAGCACTTGCTGGTATCCACAATAATGTCTGGGTTTGGTGATTGAATATGGGAAGGATCCCTAGATGGAGCAGTCTCTGGACTGTCCTTCTTTCAGTCTCTGCTCCACACTTTGTCTCTGCAACTCCTTCCATGGGTATTTTGTTCCCCATTCTAAGAAGGATCAAAGTATCCACACTTTGGTTTTCCTTCTTCTTGAGTTTCTTGTGGTTTGTGGATTGTATCTTGGGTGTTCTGAGCTTCTGGGCTAATATCCACTTATCAGTGAGTGCATGTCATGTGTATTCTTTTGTGATTGGGTTACCTCACTCAAGATGATATTCTCCAGATCCATCTATTTCCCTAAGAAATTTCATAAATTCATTGTACTCCATTTTGTAAATGTACCACATTTTCTGAATCCATTCCCCTGTTGAGGGACATCTGGATTCTTTCCAGCTTCTGGCTATTATAAACAAGGCTGCTATGAACATAGTGGAGCATATGTCATTACTTGTTGGAACATCTTCTGGGTATATGCCCAGGAATGGTATTTCTGGGTCCTCAGGTAGTACTATGTCCAATTTTCTGGGGAACCACCAAACTGATTTCCAGAATTGTTGTACAAGCTTGCAATCCTCTTTCTCCCCAACTTTTCCAGCATCTAGTGTCACCTGAGTTTTGATCTTAGCCATTCTGACTGGTGTGAGGTGGAATCTCAGGGTTGTTTTGATTTGCATTTCCCTGATGACTAAGGATGTTGAACATTTCTTTAGGTGCTTCTCAGCCATTCGGTATTCCTCAGTTGAGAATTCTTTGTTTACCTCTGTACCCCAATTTTTAATAGGGTTATTTAGTTCTGTGGAGTCTAACTTCTTGAGTTCTTTATATATATTGGATAGTAACCCTCTATCAGATGTAGGATTGGTAATGATCTTTTCCCAATCAGTTGGTTGTCATTTTGTCCTATTAACAGTGTCTTTTGCCTTACAGAAGCTTTGCAATTTTATGAGGTCCCATTTGTCAATTCTTGATCTTAGAGCATAAGCTATTGGTGTTCTGTTCAGGAAAATTTCCCCTGTGCCCATGTGCTTGAGGCTCTTCCCCACTTTATTTTCTTAACCTCCAACCGAAGAGTACACATGGTGGGACTCATGACCCCAATTGCATATGTAACAGAGGATGGCCTAGTCGGTCATCAATGGGAGGAGAGGCCCTTGGTCCTGTGAAGGTTCTATGTCCCAGTGTAGGGGAATGCCAGGGCCAGGAAATGGGAGAGGGTGGGTTGGTGAGCAGGGGGAGAGGGGAGGAAATAGGGGTTTTTTTTCAGAGGTGAAACCAGGAAGGGGATAACATTTGAAATTTAAATAAGGAAAATATCTAATAAATAACTTATTTACCTCAAATATAAAATATTAAAAATAAGCAGTATCTTAAAAACAAAATCCACATGAAAACATGCAGACATAAATATGCAGATATATTTATGCTTGTAACCATGTATATCATTATTTTAGACAACCTTAATAATCTCAGAAGAATTTTGTGAGAGAAATGCTAAAAATTGTTTTCAAAACTTTTATCAAAGAATGATAATTCAGGTACAACCAAAAATTAAGAACAAAAGAGACTTTATCTCTATTACTTATTAAGATGTTACAAAATAAACATAAACAGATTCAATGGTAATAACACATTAATAGATCAATGCAGCAGCACAAAAAGATGCAAAACAGCTGTGTTAATGGCAAAGAGGCACAGCCATTCAGTTATGAAGAAATGGAATGCTTACTAGATTTAATAAAAAAAAATTCTCTTTGTGGAAAAAAAAGAAATATGACAAACTTTTCTTTGGGGGTGGGTGTAGAGTACTAGTTAACTTTGCCACATATAAACTACCTTTAAACTTCATGTCTAAAAATAACAACCATTTACTTAGCTCTGAGTCCTACTATGTAGTTATGGGTTTAGTGAGACCATCTGTAGCTTAATTGTTTCCTGCTTCTGTATTGTGACTCCTAGTCTGGTGGTTAGCTGGGCAGCACTAATAAAGAAATAATGTATTTTTCTTTTCATGTAAGTTAACCTGGACTTATTTACATGAGTATTTTTGAGGTTCTAAGAGTATTAAGAAGGGAGAAGTCTAATCTGAAAGCATTTGTCAAGACTGCCTTGCAGTTATTGTTGAACTAGTCAGCTTGGAGGTAGAGCATCCATGGACTTGGATGCAAGGAAACAGGAATAAATAGGTAATTACACTGCAATCCACCCACCATTCAGCAAGAGCTCTAGATGTGGAGGTCTGCTGAGTTTGTGTTTGTATTTATTTTCTTCTTGTTTTGTCTCTCTGTTTCTGTCTATCTGTATCTCTTCTCTCTCTTTTTCATCTACAAACAGAATACAGAATATAGCAAAGTGCTTAGAGCGTAAGGAAACCTGCTCCAGAGCTTGACAACATGAGTCCATCTCCAGGACCCATGAGGTTGAAAAGATAACCAACTCCACAAGCTTTACCCTAACAAGTGTTAAAACTAACAAGAAACTTGATGTAGTGAACATTCTGTGAATATTTCCTGTTAGTGTCACACTGCCACTGCTGTCATTGCTAGATATTAATAAGGATATCAGTGCAGCCTTCCTGAGAAGTGACATGTTGGCCATTTAGTACTGCTCAGCTCTCTGTACCTTTCAGGTGCTAGGCTTGGCCCCAATGCCACTCTTAATTAAGCTGCTCCAACCATCTTTTGTTTTTATGCCATTTAGTATCAGTGTGCCAGAGCTTAGACACTTACAGTCTTTGTTTCCACCCATCAAATTCCCAGCTAATATTTTCTTAAGAAAGACAAAAGAGACAAGAAGTGGGCCGCATTTCAATGTCTATTTTTTACAGTGGCTCCTCTCTGATTCTGGATGACTGTGATGAGGCAAATTCTGCTTTAGGGATTTGATAATAGAAGAATGTAAACTTTGCTGAGAAAGTGGTACATCCATTTGGATCTTTATGTTTGATTGCTAAATATAGTGTTCATTGTGCATTTCCTTCCCAACCTAGCTTTCTATGTATGTAAGGAGCTAAGGAGCTCTGGCTACTACATGGTGATTAAGATTGTCTGTTCTCTCTCTCTCTCTCTCTCTCTCTCTCTCTCTCTCTCTATCTATCTATCTGTCTCTCTCTCTCTCTGTATCTCTCTCTCTGTCTCTCTCTGTCTCTGTGTGTGTGTGTCAGAGAGAGAAAGAGAATGAATGAGAGAGAGAGAGAGAGAGAAAGAGGGACAAAGACATGGAAAGAAAGAGTATGTGTCTGTGCCTTGTGATATATTGATATATGCCCATGTGTGAGGAAAGTGGAGACATGAGCATCTATGTTTGTGTGCAAAGACCAGAGGAATGTACTAGGTGTTCTGTTCTATCATCTATCTTATGTTCTATCTTATTGTCTTGACCCAATGTTTCTCACTGAACTTGGAGCTAGCCTGGAAACCAGTGACACTCCTGTTTCTATCTCCAACAGAATCCAGATTACAAGTCTGCTTGACAATGCCCAGATTCTTATGTGGGTGTTGGTTATTCAAACTCAGATCCTCGTGTGTGTGTAAAAAGTGCTCTTACTCACTGTGCCGTCTCCTCTCTCCAGCCTTCCACTGGGATATCTTCAACTTCAAGGTTGCCTTATAAATCTTATATTGGACAAAACAATATAAATCATTACCTAAATTTAAAGTAAGCAGAATTGGCAGTCTGATCAGAAGGAACAGGGGGCAACCCTTGTAGAACATGAGGGCTCTGTCGCAACTACTTGACTTATTTTGTGCAGCTCTAAATGGCACAGATGATGGGTATAGTTGTGTTCAGGGAAGTATGTTCTACCAAAGCCACCACGATCTAGACATCCCTGTGGCTGAAACTGCTTTATTCAAGCAGGAATTTGAAATCAACAGAGAGAAAAGCACACACTGCTGATTCTAAGATTTCAGTGGTGGAGTTGTGAGGTGAAAGCAGAAACTCTGACACAGTTGGTGTCCGGCTTTCTTCTCCAGCACAGGATCAGGTATTAATATTGGAAATAACCAGATGAAAAGATGACTTGGCTTTCTCTATGATTGCATATTTAGAGAACTTCTCTATGGTTCATTTGGCTGGAATTTTTAGTTCAATGACTAATGAGTGGTCTTCACAAGGTCCAGGGTTGGCTCCTCAGCACCACAGCTATGTGTGTACATAGGTCTGTACCTTCTATATGACCCATCTTGTGGAAGGAGCCTACCCTCAATCCATGAGCATGGGTTTCTACCATTCTCTGTGCCTCCAATTCTTCACTTAGAGTCATTGTTCTCATGTCCCATCAGCCCAAGCTTTGTGCAAGGAAGCTGGTTAGCATTTCAAAGATGGCAGGCATCACCACAGCCCAAGTGAGAACACAGGAGCGACATCAGTCCTCATATCCTCCAAAGACTCTTGAGTTGACACATTGCTCCTGGTCATTTGGCAATGTATCATGCATTCTCACAACAAATCTGTAAGACATACATTTACATACATTTATTCTCTTTAAAATATGTAGGAATCAAGGCTAGGAGTTTGGTTAGCTGTTTTTCTTTGAGCTTGATATTTGGATTCTGAATTGCTCATTGAAGAAAAAGTAATAAGAAATAAAATATTGTAAAGAAATATTTTTCTGCAGTAACCCTTAGATGTTTTGAAGATAGATTAAACTATAGTAATAAATTAGGAAAAAATACTGTTGCAAATAAAAATTAAATGATTAGAAATACATATTTACTTGTGATTTCTTAATGTATCTAATATTGTTGAGCACTTCTCAGTTTTATGATTTGGGTATGATGCGTTTGGAGACCATTCTACTCACATTAGTAGCACTCTGCCAATATGAAGGAAGCATTAATGAAGCTATCGAATGAGTACAGTAACATCAGAGTCCTGAAGCCAAAAGGAGCTTCATTTGCTGACACTTAATGAACTTTAAAAAATCATTGTCACTTGGGCTTGAAATACAAAAGATACCATTCTCTGTATGTCACAATTCAAGAAGCCCAGACTTTGGCAAACAGTCTCTCTGGAGGGGGAGTCTTTCCCATGCTTGCTTCTGTATTGATTTATGATTTCCTATTTTCCTCAATGATTTCAGGTTAAAGGTAGAAAAATATCTGATGGACTGTACTAGCTTAACTGGGCACAGTCCTCTTCAGGCCAGATGAGCAGAATCTCTCTATTTTTCTAGCAAACTCCTTCCCTGTGAATGCCACCCCAGAGCTGGCTGTGTAGTTATAAAGCTCCTGATATAGGCACATTAACCTATATATGAGTGGATAAATGTACAGCATTGCTAAGTCTCAATGCAGGAAGAAACATGATATATTATGGTATGTTGTGTAACAAGATACACATGAAAATAAGCAAATGATAAAACGTACACATTCCCTCAGCTACTGAAGCGTCTGGGGGTATGTTCTATCACTGATGAACAGGCTTTGGGGCTTCAGAAGTGGCCGGCAGCTTTGTTAATACTCAGGTCTACTATGCAGTAGAGATTTAGAGTGACAGAATATCCACCTAAGCATGTTTAATTTCTTTCTCTTTTTTTTTAGCCATCAAAATAATTTATAATAGTTAAATGCCTCTTAAATACATGTGATATCTTGTGAAGCTAAAATAACATGCACTCTCAACCAGTTTTTAAAATCTATTTGGAAGATTAAACATGATAGGAGTAGAAAAAAATATCTGATGAAATCCTCTATGAAAGGAAATTGTGACAATTTCCTGATTAGACAGAAACCGGTCCATCTCCAAGGGAGAATACTCAGCGTAACTATGGCTTTGTAGAATGAATTGGGTAGTGTTCCTTCTGTTTCTATTTTGTGGAATAGTTTGAAGAGTATTGGTATTAGGTCTTCTTTGAAGGTCTGATAGAATTCTGCACTAAAGCCATCTAGTCCAGGGCTTCTTTTTTTTCTTTTTTCTTTTTCTTTTTTTTTTCTTTTTTTTTTTTTTTTTTTTTTTTTTGTTGGTAGACTTTTAATGATTGTTTCTATTTCTTTAGAGATTAGGAGACTGTTTAGATGGTTTATCTGATCCTGATTTAACTTTGGTACCCGGTATCTGTCTAGAAAATTATTCATTTCATCTAGATTTTTTAGTTTTGTTGAATACAGGCTTTTGTAGTAGGATCTGATAATTTTTTCAATTTCCTCAATTTCTGTTGTTATATCTCCCTTTTCATTTCTGATTTTATTAATTTGGATAATGTCTCTGTGCCCTCTAGTTTGTCTGAATAAGGGTTTATCTATCTTGTTGTTGGTTTTGTTGATTCTTTGTATAGACCTTTTTATTTCTACATGGTTGATTTTAGCCCCGATTTTGGTTATTTCCTGCCATCTACTCCTCTTGGGAGTATTTACTTCTTTTTGCTCTAGAGCTTTCAGGTGTGCTGTTAAGCTGCAAGTGTATGCTCTCTTCAGTTTCTTTTTGGAGACACTCAGAGCAATGAGTTTTCTTCCTAGCCCTGCTTTTATTGTGTCCTATAAGTTTAGGTGTGTTGTGCCTCCATTTTCATTAATTTCTAAAGTCTTTAATTTCTTTATTTCTTCCTTGACCAAGTTATTATTGAGTGGGGCATTGTTCAGTTTCCACGTGTGTGGGGGTTTTCTGTTGTTTTTGTTGATATTGAAGACAGTCTTAGTCTGTGGTGATCTGATAGGATGCATGGAATAATTTCATTCTTCTTGTATCTGTTGAGGCCTGTTTTGTGACAAATTATAAGGTCAGTTTTGGAGAAGGTACCATGAGGTGCTGAGAAGAAGGTATATTTCTTTGTTTTAGAATGAAATGTTCTATAGATATCTGTTAAATCCATTTTGTTCATAACTTCTGTTAGTTTCAATCTATCTCTGTTTAGTTTCTGTTTCCCTGCAATGTGTGCTTTAAGCTTTAGTAAAGTTTCTTTTATGAATGTGGGTGTCCTTGCATTTGGAGCATAGAAATTCAGAATTGAGAGTTCATATTGGTAGATTTTTCCTTTGAGGAATATGAAGTATCCTCCCTTATCTTTTTTGATGACTTTTGGTTGAAAGTCGATTTTATCTGATATTGGAATGGCTACTCCAGCTTTTTTCTTGGGACTATTTGCTTGGAAAATTGTTTTCAAGCCCTTTACTCTGAGGCAGTTGTCTATCTTTGAAACTGAGGTGCATTTCCTGTATGCAGCAAAATGCTGGATCCTGTTTATGTATCCAGTCTGTTATTCTATGTCTTTTTTTTTTTTGGGGGGATATTGAGTCCATTGATGTTAAGAGATATTAAGGGATAGTGATTAATGCTTCCAGTTATTTTTGATGTTATTTTTATGTTTGTGTAGCTATCTTCTTTTGGGTTTGTTGAAAGAAGATTACTTTCTTGCTTTTTCTTGTGTTGGTGTTTTTTGATCCTTTATAAGGCTGGATTTATGGAAAGGTATTGTGTACCTTTGTTTTTGTTATGGAATATCTTGGTTTCTCCATCTATGGTAATTGAGAGTTTTGCTGGGCATAGTAGCCTGAGCTGTCATTTGTGTTCTCTTTGGGTTTGTGTGACATCTGCCCAGGATCTTCTAGCTTTCATAGTCTCTGGTGAGAAGTTTAGTGTAATTCTGATAGGTCTGCCTTTATATGTTACTTGACCTTTTTCCCTACTGCTTTTAATATTCTTTCTTTGTTTTGTGCATTTGGTGTTTTGACTGTTATACAACTCATGGCATTTCTTTTCTGGTCCAATCTATTTGGAGATCTGTAGGCTTCTTGTATGTTTATGAGCATCTCTTTCTTTAGGTAAGGGAAGTTTTCTTATATAATTTTGTTGAAGATGTTATGTTCACTGGCCCTTTAAGTTGGGAATCTTCAATCTCTTCTATATTATTATTATATTATATATAATATATTATTATATATTATATTATTATACTTACTTTTGGTCTTCTCATTGTGTCCTTGATTTCCTTGATGTTTTAGATTAGGGTCTTTTTGAATTTTACATTTTCTTTGATTGCTGTGTCAATGTTTTCTATGGTACATTCTGTACCTGAGATTCTCTCTTCTATCTCTTGTATTCTGTTGGTGATGCTTGCGTCTATGACTCTTGACCTCCTTCCTATGTTTTCTATCTCTATAGTTGTCTCCCTTTGTTGATTTCTTTATTGTTTCTATTTCCATTTTTAGATCCTGGATACTTTGTTCAATTTATTCACTTGTTTGGATGTATTTTCCTATAATTCTATAAGAGATTTTTGTGTTTCCTATTTAAGGGCTTCTAGCTGTTTACTTGTGCTCTCCTGTATTTCTTTAAGGGAGTTATATCCTTCTTACAGTCCTCTATCTTCATCATGAGATGTGATTTTAAATCAGAGTCTTGCTTTTCCAGTATGTTAGGGTATCCAAAGCTCACTGTGGTGGAAGAACTGGGTTCTGATGATGCCAAGTAGCCTTGGTTTCTGTTGCTTATGTTCTTGCCCTTGCCTCTTGCTATCTGGTTATCTCTGGTGTTAGCTGGTCTTCTTGTCTCTGATTGTGACTTGTCCTTCCTGGAAGCCTGTGTGTCAGCACTCCTGGGAGACCAGTTCTCTTTAGGAGGAATTTGGGTATGAAGAGCTGTGGAACAGGGTCAGCTCTGGGGTGCAAATGGAAACCAGAAGGATCCTGTCCCTGGATGTTCCTTGGTTCCTGTGTCCTGATGGCTCTGGGCAGGTTCTTTTTGGGCCAGGAATTTGAGAAGTGGTGGTCTTACCTGTGCTCATATGTGTGTCAGCAATCCTGGGAGGTTAGTTCTCTCCTGGTGGTATTTGTGTATAGAGCACTCAGCTCCAGGTGCAGAAGGAAACCAGAAGGGCCAGCATTATTTAATTTCTAGAGTTAAGCTGCTCAGTCAGAATGGTGGCCTTAAGTCATATATGGATATCTAATGCCCAATGAAAATGTGGCCAGTGTGACTAGAAGAGTAGATTCCCAATGTCACTCTATTTTCAGTGATTTAGTTAGGTTGCATTCCTAAAAGGAATTAAATCATGGTTCATATAGATTTGTAGATGGACTGGACATTAGAATGTGAACTGTGATTAGGTTAAACTACTAAGGTATTGTCTTTCATACTGACTTGACAGTTCTCATGCCACAAACTTACTTGCTCAATACCAATCATTGTTACTGCAATTCTCAGCATCACTATTCATAAAAACAATAGGACATGATTACTCAAGAAAGAATATGCTATCTACACCCTAGCCTCTCTTCCAATGTTATGCAGTAGAGCCAAAGTCAGTCATATCCCAGTATCCATCATGGATCTTAAATTCCAGATAACAATGACTGAATTTTGTGGAATGATTAAATAAAAGCCCCATTCTCTCAGTCTACACAGTGAAATCCAAAGACAATGTATGTATTTTACTTTTCCATCCTTTGCTCTGACACTCCCCCATCCTACACAATAAGGAAAGACTGAGGTTTTGTATTCACTTCTATCAGCAAGGCTGTCTTTCTACAGGACAATCATTTGAACAGCTTTGTGTGCAGGGAAAGAGACATTCAGCTTTGTTCAGTCTCATGCAGCTTTGTTCTAATAGATGGTGCCTGAATGGATGGTGCCTGCTCTGAGTTTACTACAGTGGGAAAGGAAAGGGATGACCAGGGCAGGGTACAGCATCCTTGTCTAAGCCCAGGACCTGAGCACCTATGGTACTTGAAGTCCTGATCAGCTGTGGTGAGATGTATGTGTGCCTCACCTCTGCATGACCTGTGTTGTGTACCCAGGGACACCTGGGGCTGCTGGAACTTGTGGCCCAAGTTCAGACTCGACTCTGAATCCCAAGGTCCCAGCTGCTCTTCTGGCTGACAGCCACAACACTGCTTTCCCTAATTTTATACTGCTACCCTGATATCTGGCTGTGATTCATACTCTTTTAGTAGCTTTCAGGGCAGGGCCTTTTGTTCTGTCCCAAGCCCTTCTTGCACCATAACCTATCCAGAATCCCAGCTGATTTGTGTGTTCAGCTTGTGCAGGGAGAGTCACAGGCTTCCTGCCAGGCTGAATTGAACCCATGGTTGTCTAGGAAAGCCATGATTCAACCCTGATTCTGCAGCTCCAATTGTAGCCTGGTATGCTCTGATGCAGCCATTTTCCACGTAGGGTTGGCATGGATGATCTAGGTACTTGGGTTGTCTCCATCCTTTCCTTGCCTTTATCTTTGCACACTTACTTCTGTGGACAGAAATGATCAAAGCCTGTACATCTAAGCTTCCTCTTCCTCTCTGTACATGATACTGACACTCTTCTGGCCTCTGTAATCCTCCCTCACCCCAACTTATCTCAGTAGTTCATGACAAGAAAGATCACTACTAGAGTATTTGGGAAATGTGTTTGACTATCTAAAGGTTTGGGCCATCATAAGGAGATCTACAGAATGTATAGCCCAAGGCTGCTGCTCATACTACCAGTTGTGAGATCTCCATCCACCCATCTATGGGTCCTCTGTATAACCTTCAATATATTCAAAGCCACTACAGGAACAGATGTATATAAATATATTCATTCCTGTCTATACATAGATATACATGGATTAAGTACATTTTAGTTTTCCAAAAATGTATTAACCAAACTGAGAGAGAAGTTTGCTATATTCTGTTTATAATGCAAGTGTGTGTACATACTGCTGTCATTAGTATGACTCCTGGTGTTGGCCTTCCCAGGGAAAACGTGTGGTCATCAGCATTTGCAGCTCTCACAACACTGATGGTAATGCAGTTGCGATGCACACCTGCTGATGTCACTGTGTGTTCTGACCTGTGTGTTAGTGCACTAATGTGACACAAACCTGCTGATGTCACTGTGTCTTCTGCTGGGACTAACCTCACTAACACAGAAGCCACATCTTTGCTATGTATCCTGCTTTTGTTTAATCTTTATGTAACTGAAAAAAACTGGGTTTTTATTTATAAATAATTGTATTTTTCAGGTATGTTGTATTTTCTATAAATGAAGCTTATAGAAGTAAGGTTTCCTTAGGAAGGGGAGTTCCTGGTGGTCCTCCTCCTCTTCCAGCCCTCCTCTCAAGTCTCCATTCCTCTTCTTCTCCCTGCACACACTCCTCTATGACTCCTACCTCCTTGTTAAATCTTAACTTGTAGAAAAAGTAATTAGCTTATTAAAGCTGGAGGAGGGGGGCAGAAAAGTCATTATCTATGCCTTAAAACAAGGCACTAAAGAGCCTTAGAAATCACTCATGCAGGGTGCAGTAACCACAAACACAAAGAGACATGTTGAAGTAGACAGTGTAGTAAACTAAGCTCAATGAAAACAGCAAGCAATTCCCGATTAATTTTCTATTTGATTTTCATTTTTTATGAGTCTTACTAATTCTAATTAGATCTGGATGGAACTATTCACCACTACACCTCTAGTATCATTATAGATTAATAAAATTATTTGGGAAAGCAATTTAGCTTTATAATCCAAAGTCATTACAATGCACATTCCTATCGATCTGGTAATTCTTTCCTGAAAATTTAAGCTAAGCAAAGCAAAAGAGAAGATATAAACCAAACAAATGAAGGCACTCATTACCATGTGACAGCAACCTGAACAGTGTGGCTCAATGGGAAGCATTTGGAATACAAAGTTAAAGTAAGTTATGAAGGAGATGCCCTGCATCCTACAGCACAGTCTCCATGTCTAGCCCACCACCTATTCCACCTATTTTCACAGCTGCAGTTAGTATAAACTAACTAGAGGCTCTGTCAGTTACTGGGAGTACATGAATGGGAGGACTAGAAGGGGCAGATGGTGTGTGTGCAGGTAGGATTTTGAAAAAGCTCTAATAGCAATATTTGCTTCTAATTAATGGGGTAAGCTTTCATTCTAGCCATTATCTCTTCTGTATGATGCCACCACTCAGGGATATCTTCCCAAGTTACAAACACTGCAGTATTGAGGTGTGGCACTTGGTGGCTAGGGTGGCAAGAGGGAAGATGTGACTCAAAATGGACGGTCCTCCTTGACTAGTGCTGGCTGGGTCACAGTAGTAAGCTAAGGAAGGCCTGGTTTCCACGGTCATTGTTTGTATCACATGCTTTAAATATATTTTCACATGTTTTAACAATGAAGAGTAAGGGTGGTAATTAATCCCCCCTAGAAGTTATCATTTTATTATCTGTGTACTTGTCAGAACATTACAGTATAAAATATTTTTATTTTAAATATTTTATCCTCTATTTTCACTTTATGTGTATGGATGTTCTGCCTGCTTGTATATTTGTGCACCACTTTCAAACAGAACCTACTGAGGTCAACAGACAGCATTGGATTTTCTGGATTGGACTTATAGATGTTTGTGATCTGCCATGTGCATGCTTGTAATTGAACCCTGGTCCCCTGAAAAAGCAGCCAGGGCAGCTAACCTCTAAGCGACCTCTCCAGCCCCACAATATTTTCAAATTTCGATGCTGCTGATTCAGAAGCAGTTGTGGATTCCTCCTGTTTTGAAGTCCACTGGAAACCACATGGGTTTCCAATTAATCACAATGTTTTTGGTGTGGAAGTGGTGATGTGGCTGGTTCTGCACCCCCAACAGTGACATCTCACCTGTCCTCTCTCCCACTTACACTCTGGTTTACTTTCTAGTCATTTTATATCACATAAGAATTTCTCTTTTTCATAGGAAGTTGAGTGGGGCATTGAGAGCATGCACACAGCTTTCAGAACAACTGGGCTTGCCCATATTAGTTGCTGTTGTTCCATTTTGCTCCTGGTTATTTTTGATGGTGTTGAGAATCAACATCCATGCTGAAAGTGACAGGATTGGGTTAAGGTAAGTAGATGGTTCTGGGACTTTTCTATGGACCATGAAAGGGAAACCCCAGAGACCAATGAAATTGTGCTACAAAATGTGAGTTAGCAGGTAATTTTACACAAGCAAATTTTACATCTTTCTTAAGTGAGAAACTGTAAATACTATCAAAATTTTAGAAACACAATGTCTATGCCCAGGGTCATCGGTTAATCAAGCTATGGTGGTAAAAGATAAAGGATATATGTCTGTCCTTTCACAAAGAAGAAATGGAAGTCTTTGTTTCCAGAAATTTTCTTCACATTCCCCCTTTTATGAGGCAGGCCTTTCTGAGAACAGCCACACTCCTTTGTACTTCACACAGTAGCTGCAACAGCTGCGTTAATTAAATAGATATGTCACAGCACTGAGGCCAGAGCCTGCTGCCACATTGGCAGCCATGGACCTCCATGCGTGGCAGGACCCTGCTACAGTCTCCATCCTAGGCTGACAGAAAAACCACGAACAGAAGAGTGATAAGCCAAGAACGGGGACTTGGTGTTAATTCCCATCTGCGTCCATATTAAATATGCCATCAAATATTTATGGGATTAAATATGAGCATGCTTCGTGTCCCTGCCTTGGAATATCTGAATATAACTCTCAGAACAGTGGGAAGATCACCTGCAGTGGTGACAAGCTGATTTTAAACACTGAGCAATAAATTGTTTGATTCTCAACACCATGTAGAACAACTCATTGACTCGGGAAATATTTATTGAATGTTGTGTGCTCCCTTCCTGTGCCAAGGCTTGAAATGCAGACATGAACTTTAACCCATCTGAACATGTACCTTTGCAACAGTTACTTCCCAGATGCAGAAATCTAAAAGATACAAGAGCCATATTACTAGCCGGATTCACAGTTCTGTCTCATCTCTTCCTCGAAGCCAAAGTCTGTATCAGTTATGCAATAGGTTCTGGACAGTTTGACTTTTCCTAAAATTAGCCCTAGATGTTTGTGGATTACTGTGGGATTAATGTCCAAATGGGTTTGTGGTTTTAGTTAAAGAAATATTAATAGTACTTAATGTTGTGTGGCTGAAATTTAATTTGTCTTGTCTGGGTTCTGCTTGCATAGTGCTATTTTTTTTTGTTCTAATTGATTCATAAAGATCATTAAACAGGAGAATAAAAACAATTTGTTGCAATCTCTGGGAGAGTTCAGCATGTGTGTTTTATGGTTCAAATAACAGATGTTATTTTGGAGAAGCTGAGCAATCCTCTGACTTCCCTACAAGTCAGCCTTGGCTATTCACAGTGTTCCCTTCCCTGCTTGCTCTGGTAGCCTGGCTGTGAACTTCTGCCCTTTGCAAAACAGCAGGGAAGCAAGCCTCCACAGCTTTGCAGCTCTCTGAGCCCAAGAGGAAACCTGGAGTCACCCACCCCAAACACAAGTACTGAGATGCTCAGAGTTCAGCTGATGCCTTTCCTTTTTCTAAACCCTGATCCTCATTCAGAAAAAAATACTTGGTTTCTGTCCTCCAAGAGAATTTGAATTTGATCAGTCAGTTTTGGGGGCTACAGTTTGTATGAACTGTCAGCAAGTTGTGTGTCAGCAATAAGTCCATGGCCAGCAACTAGCACATGTTTTCAGAGCACAAGACTCAGCAGCAAACAGGGGGCCTTCAGCCACCTGCCATCTCTATAAGATGATGACACATTTCTGTACGTCTGATGGCACTTGTTTCTCTGGCTCCCCTGGCTTAATTTTTAGTAATACAAATCACAATAGACTCATATTAAGTTAAGCTCATGGAGGGTCAACAGGATGAGAGCTGCCAACAGGAACACAATTCAAAAAGTTTCCCAAGAAGATCAGCAGATCTCCTTAAGGAGAAGTGGGGCCCTGTGCAAACTATCACTGAGAGGAAAATGGAGCTCCACCTTAAATGCGTGCTGCCAGGAGCTAGTCAGCAACAGAGATGGTTCCTGTGATCTGAAATTGTTAAACAATCCTCCAGTGTTGGGGCAACATAAGAAATATAGTCCACGTTTAAGACAAGAGACTGTGTTCTCCTGGGGAAATGTGCTAAAAACAGTTGGTGGTCAGCTTGTGAGAAGAAATTACTCATTTGGGTCTTAGTCCTAGTGGAAAATGGGAAACTTTCCAGATTTGACTTCACATATTTTCAAAGAATAATTTGAAAATACAGTTATCGAAGTTAGCTTGCATCTCACGGCTTTCAGTCACCCCCACAGCTCTCTCTTAGTGCCCTTACTTGAACCTCTCTAGCCCTAACATGGGTAGACATAGGTGTCTCAAATAGTTGTGTATATGTGCACACACAAAATACCAAGAGTAGATCCAACAATACCAGTGAGAAGCAATAGCCCATGGCCTCTAACTTTTTAGCACTGATTTTAAAAAGTCTTGCTCCATGCTTTTAGATTATCACCTATATTTGTAGTGGAACTCCTTACCACACTCTAAGTTGTGAACTATGTGAGAAATGCTGTCCATGTTGAAATAGAATGTCCAAGATGCTAGATGGACTTTCACTGCTTCTGACAAAATGTGCCTTCACCAAGGTGTTTGGAGCATGGTCCTGTACCTAGATCATGAAGACTCCCATGGTTACAAGTGAGACCTCAGTGTTGCTTTTTTTAGAAGTCTTGTAAGTGTAAGTCTTATGTTCTCTTAGGCCTGATAGAGGTTAAGGGCAAAGCCATGCCTAAAACTAAGGTGATTTGAGTAAGTTTGCATGTAGGTATTCTCTAAATGGAAAATTGTCTTCCAAACAGGGTCCAAATGGATGCAGGCTCCACAGAGCACATGCTGCTGTTTTATACTAAATATCATAGTATAAAATATTCACACATTTAGCAAAACAGCAAGATCCCTTTACCATTGTGTTCCTTTTTAGTAGATTCAATAGATAGTAATTTGAGAACATTAAAAGTTAAACAAGTGGCATAGAACTGAAGATCAGTCCTGCTACACAGGTTAGAAATCAGATTTGACACCATCCAGTGTAACTCAGTTGATCTAACTCTCCTAAAGCACACACTTTTATCTAAGTTTTGTTTCCTTTCATTTTTTCCCCCTTTGGAAAAACATCATATAAATACTCTTGTGTTACCACACAATGTATTTGCCTTTTATAAGTTTAATTTTAAAAATTTGTGACCCTCCCCCAGCAAAGAGCAAGCTGTCTCAGACCTTGGCTTGCTACAAACAGCCACGCCTCTCTTCAAGTTCCTGCTACGCCGCCACCCGAACTCTAGCCTCCAGAGACCGAAGATGAAGATGCTGATTGAGCCACAGGATGATGGCAGATTGAGGGCGGGGTTTTGCCTGCCTGCTTGTTACACACTTGAATACACATGGTGGACTGAAAGCACACCATGCCTTGGTTCCAATTTTTATCCCCTCTCACTGTCTGGTTCCCCTTATTCTTTAGGATCTTCTTCTCATACAGAAAACCTGTTCTTAAGTAGCTGCAGGCAGCTACCGATTGGTGCCCAACATGCGGCCTAGAAACGAGGGGATAATTAGAGAGCAGTGCTACCTGGTGGAGCTTCACAAGAAACAGAAATAAGAAAATGGCATCCAGCACAAGTAAACAAGTTATGGGGTGCAAGAGGATGCCGGCTAATTTGAGACTACACTGGCCCAGTGCTAATCTTATTTAGGGTTTTGTAGCGACAGTCAGGATCAGAAACTTCATTAGGCAATTGCCCATAGTCAAAGAACTATATTTAGATGGGAAGAATAGGGCATGAATAAAATAAAAATACATGAAAATATTAAAATACAAAAACAAAACAAAATATATGTATATATACGTGTGAGAGAGAAAGATCAAAAGAGAAAGAAAATGGATTTTAGAGCTATCCCAGGGACAGGGAGAAACCGAGAGATGTCTCACTTTCTCTATGACTCATTCAGGAGAAATTCCTAGTCTTAACTCTGTCTTGTACATCATTGGTGCACCGATATGTCTACATGTCTGTTTGTGTCTTAGTCTTGTGGTATGAATGATAGCGGTTCTTTGTTTCATGTTGAAAATAAAAGATGGTTGACACAGTGGAGGCTGAGTTAAGTTGCCCCACTGAGAAACAAAAGGTTAGCTTAAAACTAGTTACTCAAGACAGTGGGACAGCATGGCCGCTGTGCAGTGTCTGCCACAGGGCCCAGGCCAATGAACACAAAAGCAGAGCAGCAGCTTGTTGTAGGTTGAAGGCAGCCGCTGCCAGGCGGGGAGGCACTGCTGCGTGGTCTGGCTTGTGCGTGCCCCCACGCTGTGGCGTTCCAGGTCATGGTGGGCTCTCAGAAGGAGCCCTGCAATGGCCTGCCAACATTTCAGGTGCTGCGGAGAGGCTGACACCAGAGCCAGTCCGCTGAGCGGCAGGCACAGGGCATGGGGCAGCGGCAGCATGGCCACCACCATGCAATATCTGCTGCGGGGCCCCAGTGGAGGTTTCCATGCCTGCTTGGTGGACCAAGAGTTGGGGGTACGTGGGCAGCTACAAAAATTGATATTGCATAAACACAGCATCAGACTGTTAGGCTAACTGCTATATAAGACCACTTTATGATTAGCAATGGCATGTATATATCTATATCCATGTACATATAATAGTAATACATATTACTTTATTAATAATGATCATTTACATTGTTTTAATAGCTGTATAGTACATTTCTTGGGGTTTCCTCTTAGATTTGCATTGCCGCAAAAATTAGGAAAAATATTTAACATCTGTACAGAATGAGGGTTAGGCACTGTTGAGCAAGAGTAGACACTGCCCATGAGTAATGACCACAGCTCTCTCAGATGTTCTTGTTGAATTCTGACCTTGGCTTCTAGAGTGCTAGGTCACATTTGGGAGCCTTCATTGTTGTGCCATAAGGGAACAGCCAATTGCCCAGAATTGTGCCTCCAACATTGTAGTACCGTGTCTCACTCAAACCAACAATTTTTCCAACAACCTCCTGAAGAGTATAAGATATTTTAATGTTAACCTGACTGATCAACTTGAAATGGCATCTCTGCTTCATGCTTCATGTTTCATGTACGTACTTTTGTTGGCAAGGTTTGACATCGTATTATATGTACATATTATTCCATGAACAAATGACTAATTTATATCATTTTTCTCTAGTTAGACATTACCTTATTGCTGTGCTGAATGCTACTGTGGTGAACTTTCTAAAGAAACTACCAGAAATTACCTGCAAAGCAAATGTGTGTGTGTGTGTGTGTGTGTGTGTGTGTGTGTGTGTGTGTGTAAGAGAGAGAGATAGAGAGACAGAAGTAGAGACAGAGACACAGAGATGTATCCAACAGCCTGATCTTCACCTTTCATATGAATCATGTTTCTCATTGTTACTACAGTTGAATGTTTATGTTTTATTATAATATTCTAATTAATCCAGTGTCACAAATGTGCTGTATTGAAAGGCATGGTGGCACATAAGGGTAACCCCAGAACTTGGGAAGCTGAAGCAGGAAGATCATGGATTTGAGGCCAGCTTTGGCTGCATTGGGAGACCTTACGAACTGAATTGCAGTTCCTTGTAAGGGTTGAAGCATTGTTTTGTATTTTAATCTTCTAGAATCTGCGGACATCAAGAGAGACCCCTCCTGCAATGCTGCACAGTGCTCTGTAATAGCATCCTCGGTGTCCAGCTCTTGCCTCTTCAGCCTGTTCCTTCCCTGACAAGCCTCCCTGACTCCCTGGCTTCTCCCATCATACCCTTTCTCTCCATATTGTCTCTTTGCTGTTCCTTGGTCTCTGCTCAGTCCTTTCCCATTCTTAACTTTCTTTCACTTGTGAGTTCAGAACTGTACTGGGTTGCAGGCTACCCAAAAGCAGAATTGGTGTCTTTAAATATTTAAGGAAGAGACTTAAAATGTGTTTTGTGTTTTACAAGATACATTTGGAACATTTTTGTTCCATTGGTGCCCAAATACTACATAAACTTTGCTGTTTCAATTAAGGTGGCCTCCTGGTTGTCACTTTTCTCTGTGTTCCCACACAGCAGAACCTTTCTTTTTCCTGTTGGTCTGGTAGGTGGCTACTGTGCTGAATCCTCTCATTTATGCTCATACTCTTCAAATTTCTTTTATTCATCTAAAGGGATTGTTTAAAACATGATGTGGTCCTTCATTAAGCATTTGCTTTTCCATATCATTGCATTTTGGGTAAAATGGAGTTTACCAGCATATTCTGCCCTCTTCCTTGTGGGCTTTCTGGTTTTATGGGCTTGAAATGGTTCATTAAGGTTTGGGAAGTTTTCTCATATTAATTTCATTAACATGTTAAATGCATATATGTAGCATCTTTTGTTACCATTATTACTGCCCTTTGAAGCTGTCATATGTGTCTCCAATAAAATATGAGTATATCCATTTCTACTACCCTTCTCCCCCTCTCTCTCATCTCTGACCTCCCAGCCATCTCATCTTTATGTCCTGAACAGATTCAGTGGGTCATATAAGAAGAACCACATAGTGGACCCCAAACTTCATTGATATCATTTGTCTCAACAAAGCCATGGATCCACTTTACTAGCATAGTGATGAGTCTTTCTGTTTGTCTCATCTTGCTTTTACACTCTGTTTTTATTAGACCCAGAATTCTCTGACTTTTTGGTCTGGAGTGTGTCCATGGACATCTCTCCATCCTTTTCCCCCTGTGTATGTACTTATTTTGTCTCTCCCTGACAAAGGATTTTATTGGTTAGAAGGGAGAGGCAGATGAGATAGCAACCAACTCTCTTCACTACTCTGCTTGGCTTTTTTCAGAGCTCTTATGTTTGCTTCTGGGTTTCTAAGTAAGATTGTCATGGGACTTTCCTTTCTCGCTCCTCAGGAGGTTTTGATATTTTACTCTAAAGCCTGATAGTTTAGTAGGATCATGATTTTACCCATAATCTGAGAGAAGCCTTCTCATTCAGGAGAACAGACCTATTTAAACTTTCTATTTAGAGTAAGGTTTTGCCAATTGTCCAAGAAACTGTAATACAAACTGCTTGGTCTGTCTTCACATTGTAAACTAAGGCTGTCTCCAAGGGCAGTTCCTGGTGTCTCCAGGTGTACAGTCGCTACTTTGTTGCCTTTTATGTGTAACAGTGTATGCTTCATGATCAGTTTATCTATAGATATACTTCACTGAGTTTAGAGTTTGGTTTGCCTGTTTGGATTCTTTCAAGTTTTAGTGTTCATTTCTCTATTTATTTTCTTCTGTTTTCCATCTTGAGGGATGGTTGTTCTTGTTTAATTTGTTTTGTTTTGTTTTGTTTTGTTTTGTTTTGTTTTTGATACAGGACCTCTTTGTGTAACAACCCTGGCTGCCCTGGAGCTTGCTCTGTAGACTGGGCTGGCTTTGAACTCAGAAATTAACCTGCCTCTGGCTCCCAAATTCTGGGATTAAAAACATATGTCAGTTCTTGTTTTGTTTTCTAAATTTCTGAGTTTAAATTCTAAATAAATCTTCAGACTCTCTTATTTCTTCTTTTCAAGTTCATTTTATATTATGTATGTGTTTGTACATGCACATTTGTGAGGAGGCCAGAAGAGTGCATCAGATCCCTTAGGGCAGGCATTAGAGGTACTCTTGTGAGCCTCTGGCCATGAATGCTGGGAATGGACAGAACTCAGGACTTCTTCAAGAGCAGAAGCCCAGTTAACCACCCAGCTCCTATCCAAACCCCAGGTTTCTTGTCTTTATCATAGGTGTTTGAAGCTATAATTTGCCTATAATGAGCCCATGGATCATGATGTGCTGGAGTTTCAGGCTTAGGCAGCTATTAAGTGTTCTTGGGACTTTTGTTCTGTTTTTGTCTTTTACTTCCAATTATGTTGCCATTCTTGTTTCACTTAGTTGCTAAATTAATTGCACTATAAACTACTGAGTTATGGATAGTTATGTGAAGTTAATTTTCTATAAGATTTTAAATACTTTTTCAAAATCATCCTAATGCTCATAAGTCTGAAGCAGGATGATTATGAGTTTTTGTGAACTTGAAGTTAACTTGGGCTACATAAGGACACCTTGTATCCCAAGGTCAGGAGGGAAATAAACACTCACACACACACACACACACACACACACACACACACACACACACATGAATTCTGCTCAACTTTTTGAGTAAAGTCAATGCACAGACATTCTCCATCAATTTAATCTTGGCGAATACATCCCCCATGTAGTTAATTCTTCTGACCTCACAGCCTATTCCATACAACAGAAATCCAGGTGTCTAAGCTCCATTTGATTATCATTATCCTTTTAATTCCAGGCATTTTGGTTTCTTTGAACCTAGCCGATTTCTTTTCTTCATTTCTTGTTCTTTCAGAATAAGATGAGCATTTGTGTCAGCTTTAAAAAAGTAAGAGGAATGCTAGCAGAATCTCTGACTATTCAACCTCATGGGTGAATTTAGCTGAATTGCTGTTTGTGAGACTCTTCCAAGAAAGTTCATTTCTTTTTAATTTGTGACTTTTACTCTACAGTTTCCGGCCCCAGCCAATGAGTTATGGAAAAGTTCTTATATCCATTTTATTAAACAAACATGGGATTGTATGTCAGTAGGCTCAAGCCGCCTTTGCTTTCACATAGGGGCAAGGCTTGTGCTTTTCCGGGAGGACTATCTCTATCACTCTGAGCTTCTCAACTCACAGGACCCTTTTACTGTTTTGAAAACAGCTCTTACAGTGCACACTGAGGAAGACATATTCTCCAAAGTGTTTGTAAGCAGAGCTGGGAATATTTGCATGTTTTTTGGCTAGGCACGTCTCATCCAAACCCTGAAATTCTCCTCATGCACACCTACAGTCTTGGCATTTCAGACCTAGGGATGCACAGGCCATACCCTTTTTTGTGTTTTGTACAGTTGACTAAAGTTAAGGCTTTACTGAGCTTTATGCCACACGTTCAGTCCTTTGCTTTTTGTTGTAAAAACTTAAATTTACTTGGACATCCCCCCTGTTTCTTTTTTATTTGTATATTCTGGGATTTCTTTTCCCATCCTTTTCCAAGACCAAATAAGTTTGTAAACTCTTTAAAAACATTTTAATAACTCTTACATATCCTAACAGTTTTTCAGAAATCCAAATTCCTATAGATACTGTTGTAGTGATTTCAAAATGTAGATTGGTTTCTACTTCACATCATATTTATGTGTGTTTCACTGGGATCCCTGGAGCAAAATGCATTGTATTGGCACTTCTGTAGCAAAATACACTGTATTGGCACTTCTGGAACATGCACAGATGTCCCAAAAGCCTTTCAGCTCATAGTTTTGTATAAAAGTGTCTTAGTCCCAAAGAACACCATATTCCACTATATGCATGCTAAACTGAGGAGGAAGCCTCCGGATGTGATTTTAGGTGCCAAGGTGAGACAGCTTCTGACTGTTCATAGCTCATGGAACATGGGCATTATAGAGAAGCTCTATCTAAAGAATTGAAGCTTATCAGTATGCACAATGTACATTTCTCTTACCCGGTGAGAAGGGGGGAGGAGGAAATAGGGAGAGGGAACAAATAGGGAGAAAAGGAGAGAGATAGAGAAAGAGACAGGGGAAAAAAGAGGGAAAGAGGGAGAGGAAAACAGAGAGAGAAAGAGAGAGAAAGAGAGAGAAAGAGAGAGAGAGAGAGAGGGAGAGAGAGAGAAAACAAACATGTACACTTTGCTTCAAAAGTCAGGTTAGTCCTAAAAATATTGTGAATAGTTCTACATAAGAGGTGAATTCATCCTTTTTGGTTGCCCTCTGGACTATGAATTGTTCTACATGAATTACTGATGCCCTGAATTCTGTGACTAGAGGATAGTAGGAAGTAGGGTAGGGAGAGGGCATTAGCTAGTCAGAATTGCTTAGTGGAGATCAGGCTCGCTGGTCTAGAATAAGAGACAGACTTTTTAGAGGGAAAGGGATATGATATTCCCAATAGTGACCCAGAGTTGGTACTGCTGATTTCATGATGAAAACATCTGCTCTCCTGTGGTGCAGTGACTCAGCACTCTGCCAGGTTCTCTTAGGCACTAATGGTGCATTTCTAGAAGGCAAGCTTTAAGCAGATCCCATTTGAATACAAAGTAATATGACTGTTCTGTTGATCTAACATGGTGAAAGGCAGGGTCTGTAGTAACATGCACATTACCTAGATGTTTTGGTATCATGACAGGCTTACATGACATATCACACTGGGCTCCCATTTTACTGAGAAAACTTCACGCTTACTCTTTTCATCTCATTAATTTCCTTTTGCTTTGATTTCTTTGGCTGGATGCTGAAAGGACTTCTTTAGCCTGTGAGGCTAATTTTTAAATCGAATTATCTTGATTTCTAAAATTTTAATTCTATATTTACTTATGCCTGTGGGTGTTTGAAAGTCTCTGTCTTTCTCTCTGTGTCTGTGTCTGTCTGCCTGTCTGTCAGTCTGTCTCTCTCTTTCTTCTCTGTCTGTCTGTCTGTCTCTCTCTCTCTCTCTTTCTCTCTATCGCTATCTCTTTCTGTCTGTCTCTGTCTCTGTCTCTCTGTCTCTGTCTCTGTCTCTCTCTGTCTCTCTCTCTCTCTCTCTCTCTCTCTCTGTGTGTGTGTGTGTGTGTGTGTGTGTGTGTGTGTGTGTATGTGTACCAAAGAAAGTCAGATGAGGGCATCAGATTCCCAGGAGCTAGAGTTAAAGGTGGCTAAGAGCTGCGTAGTATGTACTTTAAACCAAATATTGGCCCTCAGAAAGCAGAAAGCATTCTTAGCTGCTAAATCATCTCTCCAAGCTCCTAATCTAAAATAAAAAATTAAAAAAAAATCTTGTTTTACTGGTGATGACTGATTTATTTTTATTATCTGATATATAAGAGGAATTTATTAAGTGTGCACTTAAGTGTATTACAATTGTGCACACAAGTGTCATGTAGGTGTGTAAATGCCCTTTTTCTTCATTAAACATTAGTATCTAAGAAGAATGTTGCCTCTTTTGAGAACATAATTTTACTCAAACACTGACAGCAGAAATCCTACTGTTACCAAAGCTACAGAGATGATGCTTCCCAGACCCTGAGTGAGATAGACTCCAGCATGCAGGTGGTAACTGGAGCATTTACCGAAATGCAGCCCCATGTAGGTCCATGGTCATGTACTAGACCTGTATAGTCTTCACATAGAGCTTTTACCCGGACAGAATTATGCTTGATTTCACTGGAGCAGAATTTGGAGAGAGAGAGTCTCTGAGGATTGAATCATCTATCTGAACTATTTAAAAGCTAGATATCTGCAAAGGATTCTAGAATCTCAGCCATGCTGCTATGTAATACTGTCTACTGTTGAGAATGTGTGAGGTTGGATGGTAAGAAAATCAACAGGGGCAAATTAATCACTTTAAGTAGATGAGACAGTTTTTCTACTAACACGGCTAAAAATAAATATAAGCAAGTCTGAAGCTGTTTCCAACAAAAATACAGACCAGAAAACCAGCTGTGGCTTTTATTTATAAAGGAAAACAGTTGCCAAGTTTGAGAATGTCTTAGCTGCAGCCAATCTCCAAGTATATGAAGGCACTCCCTGCAGAGGTCTGCTGTGCTCCAAGAAGCAAGTGGCTTTTGTTGGAGGTTTTGAGATGGTTCCAAGACACTAATTCAGCAGCTTAGTGGTGTGGATGCTTGGGCATTTCTTTTTCTCATTTGTCCCACTCTTCCTCAGAGGAAAAGAAATGGGAGCCATGGGAGGTGTCCACTTCCTACACTGACCTGGTGATGGCCCATAGCCCCTCCCCAGCTAAGCAGGATTAGCTGCCAGTCTCAAGTAGTTACTTGGTAAGCTTGTTCTGCTGCTGATGATCCCAGAAGTAATCACGTGAGGCTTGAAAAACATTGACACCATTACTCCATTGTCTCTGTCTAAACGTCTCTGGCTCATAGACTTTCTATCTCAAAGTCCTCTTTTACTTGTAGCTTCTTAGGTTGAGGAAGCATGATCCCTGGGATATGCTGTCTACAGCGCAGTGAGGCCTGGGAAGAAAGCTGGAGTTAAACCTCTGCAAGTTAAAATGTTGAATTGGCTTCAAGTATGACAGGCATTGTGGAGACACTAAGACCATGAGGCTTACATTCTGCAGGAGCCCTGTCTCCCCTAGCAGGTAGACAAAACACAAAGTCCTGGAGAGACCTCTGATTTGAAAATGTCCATATGCTACATCTCTAGTGCTCACAACAGCTCATGACAAAAATATCCAAGGAGTTGGAATAGCTAGCCACCATGCACATAACTTCAGACTGCTCAAATATCTCAGATGATCACACCAGTCAATGGGTGCTATTAAAATAAGAAATAAATTAGTGAAGTCAGACATTGGGCATAGGGTATACAAAGAGAAATCCTAAGATTTAATTCACCAACTTTAGAATATATCCGAGTTTGTTTGTAGGTTAGAATTATGATTTTTTTAGATTATGAAGGTTATAAAGTATTTAAAATATAAAACATCACTTAATACAGTATGTTTCCTATTATATTTTCTATGCTGCATATATTTGCAGATGTGTTTGTATATAACATAAATATGTACATTCATACACATAAAATCTATTCCAGTATGTATATAATTGGATAAAAACATATAGCATCATATGAGTACATGATTTTGTGATGTGTGTGTATGAATGTATATGATTTAGCATTATATGATATAATCTATCATAACAGGGAGTTACAATGGCAGGAACATGAGAGGATTAGGCACATCACATCCATAGTTAAGAATAGAGCAAAATGAATTAATATATGCTTACTAATACTGGACTAGCTCTCTCCACTGGCATAATTCAAAACTTCCTGCCTAGAGAATAGTGCTACCCACATTGAACAGGCCTTCCCAGCTTAACTAATATAATCAAGATAATCCTTCATAGATATGCCCCCAGGCCAACTTCATCTAAACAACCCTTCATTGGGACTCCCTTCCCAGATGATTCTAGACTGTATCAATATGATTATTAAAATTAACCATAACAGTCATTTAACTCCTTCATGCCCTTACTACTAATGCTTTTGAATATATAACAATATCTGTCTCATGACTATTAGGATGATTATTTGAGTTTACATATAAAATCTCACAGAAACACCTTGCTACTTAATGTCCTATGAGTATTGGTGATGGTTGTATTACAAGAGCCTGTCTGATTTGCTTAGTAGCTCTTGCAACACTTCCTGATTTATCCCTCAAGTGTCGGACCCTCACTTCTATTTGGCATTGGATGCAGTGTTGAGATGGACGTCCTTGATTCCACTCTTCTCAACCTCTGCTTAGTGATGTTCCTAATGATTTCGTCTCTCTGTCCTGTTGTTGTCCTTAGATAAGACTATAGAGAAGGCCAGAACTCCCATGGTATTATACCAGATGTAAAAATTGTTCAGACCATCTTGATGAGGAACCCTGAGTATCATGTGACCTGAACAAATACAAGTCTCCCTGTTCACCTGAAATCACAAAGTGTCCTATTCTGATATTAAATGTGGAATTATCCATATAGCAATGCGGTGATCTCTCTTGTCTCTAAGTTGGTCAGGAGCATATTAGCACTGGTTTAGTCAGCTCTTTTGATACTTCATATCACCACAGAAATATTATAGATGGGATTATATAGAGAGATATTGTCCTTACAGAAGGCCTATGTTCAATTCCCAGTACCCTTTCAAGGTGACTCACCACCACCTTTAATGTAACTCTAGATCCAGGGGATTAGATACACTCTTCTGGCCTCCATAGGCATTGAGTTTATGTACACAAACTGGTATATATACACATACATAAAATAATTTAAAATAAAAATAAAATATTTTAAAGACTTTAATAGGCAAACAACTTTCAGTCTCTCAAACATCAAAAATGGTAGGTAAAGAAAGGATGGTACCTTGTAGGAACTCACAGCTATGATAAAGTTCATTCTGTAGTGTAACAACAAACCTCAATAAAGCTCTACTCAATGAGGGAAGAAGAAAGCATGCTTTGCCTGGATGAGGCACAGACAAATGTGCAACTCAAAAGCCTCAAAGATACATGAAAGTTTACTCCATTTTAGTGGTGAGACCCACATTCCCAGAGCCTGTGGTCTGGAGATTGGCAATGTGTGACCACAGCATCAGGCTGCTGTTGATGATGTAAATAATCCAAGAAACCATTCTAGTTTCATGCAAGCATGCTATGTTGGATGGACTTTGCTGTGCTAACATCAGTAACTGAATCCAAAATTTCAGGATCTGACAGGCAAAAACATTTCTCACACTAAAGTGCAACTTGACCTTCAAGGAGCATCATAGATTTGATGCTTCCTTTTCACATTGTATCATAATTTCAACAGTAATAGGATTTGTTGGCTATACTGAAGTTCCCTGACAACATTCTAATAGTGAGAGGCCCTACCAAGTATATTATTTCTCTGTGACTAAGAAGTAAAAACTAAACAGGGGTTGGTGGGGCTATATCTCTGAGTGACTACAGAGTTGGTGTTTAGGTCCTCATGAAAGCCTTCCCGGCTCAGCCTAGAATTCTAGCTGTGAGACATCTATAAATAACACTCATTTGGGGAGTGGCTTTGTGAGCTTATTGGTTGTGAGAGTCAACTGTGAGTTGTTTCTGTAGTGCTATGAAATAGTACTTTGCCATCATGATTCCTTCACAGTGGCACTGGGATCCTCTATGCGAGTGTTCACTTTTCTGTCTCTAATACCACAGCCTTTAATCCCAGCCCTAGGGAGGCAAATGTAGGTGGATCTCTAAGACTGAGGCCAGCATAGTCTACAGAGTGAGTTCCAGGACAACCATGGCTACTCACAAAAATCCCTGTTTTGAATCCAAAAACAAAACAAACAAACAAATGTAGAAAATACAATTAATAGTTCAAAAAATTGAGCTCATCAAAATCTGAAAGAGCAGTAAGCTGCCGTGAAGTATACGGCATTCTGGGCACCATGAATTGTGGTCCCCTTTGCCATCCTAGCTGCTTTCCTTGAGCCAGTGGAGATTTTATTCTCCTCATTGTTTATTTCAAAGTCTATATTCAGCCTTCATTCCTGTCTTTTAAAAATACTACACATGAAATCCCAAAGCAAACCTGTTTGCCAGCTAGTGAAATAAGACTAACACCGCCAAAAAGAAGCATCCTTGGGTGGTGAAAAAAGTTCTGTCTCCACATTCTGCATCAACCCTGCCTGGCACTTCTACTCCTGGGAGAACTGCATGGGTATGACAGCAGCATTTACTGATCTAAAATGAGTATTTGTCATCTCATTTTTCTTGGCTCAGGAACCCTATGACAGTTTAGCTGGTGGTTCTATCTCAATAAGGACATAGTGAGGAAGTCAGTTAGGACTGAGGTCCATTAGACCTTAAAGGTCTGACTTTCAAGGTAATTCAAAATGCTAGCTATTTATAATTGTTGAATGAACAGAAATGTCCTCCCTACCTGTAGAACTGCTCTCATATCATAAGGCTGGCCAGCCCAGAAAGCACAAAGTCATGATCCATCTATAACTGAACTCTGCACAACAATGACATTACCAGAATATACTATTGTCTACATGCAGCAGCCCAAATTGGCATGGAAGGCAACTGCACATGGATATGAATGTCCCAGGTAACAGTCACTAGGAATCATCCTGTATTTGGCCACTGTGTCCCCTGTAGAATTTTCTTTCTACCTAGCATTTAGTGCAGCTCTTTTATTATGCTTGCATTCTCCATTTTTCATTTTTACTTGTGTGGTGTGCATGTGTATATGCATATTTTTGCATACATGTGTCCGCATGTACTTGGAAGGCTCAAATCGATGTCAGAGTCAGTTTCAAACACTCTTTCTTTGTCTACCTTATTCACTGAGGCAGGGGCTCTGAATAAAACCCAGAGTTCATGAATACAGATAGGCTTTTATGACGTCAATCATACTCAGCGTTTTATGAACTACCAGGGATGGTTTTCCGTTCTATCAGCACCAGAGTTAAAGTTCTGCAGGTTTCTTCAACTTGTTTGACCTACAGTCACTTCCCCTCCTCCCATATCCCCAGCCACACTGGCGCCTTCCTTCCATTCAGAAGATGTGACTGATAGTCAGAGCTCAGGACTCTGTCTTCCTGGTCCTAGAGCCTGTACTGTTTTTCAGACACCCAAAGGGGCCAGAACTTTATTTTCTTTTAACTTCTGTTCTAACATTTTGCTATTGGAAGGATCTTTCTTGCTAGCTAATGGATTACTGATTCCAGTGTCTATACACCTACATCTAACTCGATTTATTCACACATCATTTTCAAGCTGAGATGTTGTAGTCTGGCTCTTAAAACTCAATCATACATTATAAACACTGTCAGTTATGTTCCAATGTGAAGCACTTATATGTATGCTGAGTATATGTCAGCCTGAACTACAAAACCTATCCTTTCTTACATTAACAGATGAATAAATGTGTGTGTAAACCAAGACAGATGAATTGACCAAACCCTGCCTTCAGGCTCTTGGGTTTCTGTGATTGAATTGTGACTGAACTCCCACTTTTTCAGTGGTATTGTCATTTAAAAATCTCCAAGGAGCTGAAGAAATGGTATCGAGTGCTTGCTTCACTTCCAGAGGACCTGTGTCTGATTCCCAGCTCCCGCAGTAGGTGTCAGGCCTGCTGTTTTCTCTTTGATGTTTGCTATATTCTTGTACATTTTAGCATGTTTTATTAACAAATGTTCACGGAACAAAAAAATTGGTTATTTACATTCCAAACATGAAAGTATTTTATCCTTTGAAAGGTTATACATGTGTGCAATGAAATATAATTATAACTACTCCACTTTCCTGCTCTAACTTCCCCTCATCCACGCTCAAACCCTCCCTTCTAATTTCATATCTAGGTTTTGTTTTTGCCTTTCTTTAATAAGTAAGTAATTTTAATTAGTGCTGCTCTTATATACGTGGATGTGAGGCCATCCATTGCAGTATAGGAATCCTAACGGTGGTCATACCATTAATATCCATGTTATATCCAAAAGGAAGAATTTGATCACACTCCTTCTGATTCCCTAGCTCTTTGCTTATTCTTGCTTTCTCTTCAGTGAAGGTCCCTGAGCTTTGGCAGGAAACATGGGTGCAGATGTCAGTAAATACATCCCGTGTAGGGCTGAGTACTCAGTCTCTCCTCAATACTTTTGAGCAACTATGAGTCTCTGCATTCACTGCCATCCCCTGCAAAAGAATCATCTCTGAACCATGCTGAGGAGAGTGTGGGACTATGATCAAAACCAAATATTTAGAAGGCTGATTCCCGTGGTTTAAAATGTTTTCCAAATATGCATGTATGGTGGGATGGCTTAATAATGCTTGCATTCTAATGTTGATTTTGGGCCCCCAAGACTGGTGGCCCTAGGTAAGAGAGTCTGCACAGAAGATGCTGGGTGCCACTTCCCCCACGTTATTTCTTATTGGTAAATAAAGGTGCCAATAGCTGGGCAGAAGAGACATAGGTGGGGTTGAGGTTTTCTGGGCTTGGGGTAGGAGAAGGACCATGAGGAGAAGAAGAGTACAGAAGGAGAAAGGAGATGTCTCTATGGGTTAGGTGAGTCATAAGAATATGGCCCTGAGGCTGACTAATTGAAGTTAAGAGCAGCCCAGATGAAACATAGTAAATAGTAAGTAATAACTCGGCATTATCAATAGGAAAGTAGACTCTAATGGCATGGTGAGTAGGCAGCTGCCCAGCTCTTGTGTTGTTTAAGGCTTATTATAAATATAAATACTGTGAGTGTGTCTTTCATCCAGGAACTGAAATACCAAAGGTGGGGTAGAAACCTTGGGCCGGGATTTAAATATTTTGCACAACAGGCATGACTCTTACAAAGAGTCCTGAAAGGAATTGTAGCTTTCCACCCTGCATTTAATTTACACAGCACCCACAAACCCCCAGACATAACAAAAATACAGTGATACTTCAGAGGCTTACAATGAAGCCAAAGAACATGATACCTGAACCTTTTAAGAACTCCTCATACTGACATTTATAGCTCATGCAATCTCTGAACAAATACCTTCTCCCACAGGATGAAATAGGATGAACATTTTGCTCCATGTTTGTACTGAGCTTTTAAGAAGTGGGTACTTGAAAGCCCTTGACTAGTTGGCTGGTTGGACATGTGAATAATGACCTTGGTTCTGGTTTCATTTCTGTTCCTGTGATAAAACATCTTGGCCAAATGCAACTTATAGGACACCAGATCAAGTCAAAAGCAGAGGGGAGGGAATGCATACTTTTCATCCATGGTTTATTCATGTTCAAGTCAAGTTCTCCATATAGTATTCCCTGCCTAGGAAATGATACCACCCACAGTGGGCTGGGTCCTTTTGCATTAATTAGGTAATCAAGGATAATCCTCCACAGACATTCCTGCACGCCAACCTGATGTAGACAATCTCTCATGGAGGGTCACTTCCACAGCCTTCTTCATTTGTTTGCTCCCAAATTCTTATTTATTCCTTCTAGATCTATATGCTTTGAAATTCCTACTTTTAAGTCTATTAAGTGATACTGTGGTATAACCTCTACTGCAGTAGTAACTCTACTATGACAAACATTATCTGTCATTGGTTTTGATTTCTTGAGATCTTATGTTTCCATACTAATGCATTTACCTAAGAATCAAAAATAATGAAATAAAATCTACTTACTAAAGGAGTATTGTGACCCATTGAGTCCCTGGTCCAGGAATGAGACAAGATTTTGATTTTTTGCCATAAATGGCTGGCATGATTAAATAAATTATTTAATTTTAGGTATACTTGACTTGCTATAAAATACATCTGAAATTCTTTGGTTCTGAAAGACAAGAATGTAGGTTACAAGGTGATAGAGAAAAGTACTAATAGAAAACACATACCTCCTTAGATCCATGACTTTGGACTTAATGACAAAAAAGCAACTTCAGGGAGAAAGGGGATTATCTCAGCTTATGGTTTCAGTTTGCAGACCATTATTGTGGGGACTTTAAGCTGGTTACATAGGTAAACATTCACATTAAAAATATTCTTATAATTATTCACATTTCAAAATTAGTTAGATAATCGTGGCCTTATATCTGTCTTTTACCCTCCAATAGTCCTCTCAAATAACACGAGCAATTATTATTCTCATGCATCTGAACACTCAAAGTCCGTGGGTCTAGTTTGCCACAGCTGCTGAGGGCTCTGTCTTCAGGACCCTCCTCTACCAAGAAGAATCTTCTTGGCTGCTAGGAGCTAGCTAGGTCAGGAGATGGCCTCCTCCCTGGGGTTTCTGGGCATCTCACAGACTGGGTCTCCAGGAGGTCCAGCCCTACTGCAGCTAGCCTTCCTGGCTAGGCCTCTTTTACCTGTTTCTGGGATTGCGATTTGGGATCAGCCTTGTTCCAAGAGGCTTAGAAAGAGGTAGGAAATGTGCTCATTTGCCTTGTTCTGTCTGGAAGAGGTCAGAGTGGAATGACTGTGGGGTCAGGGCCAGGGAAGCAGTGGAAGGGACACAACCAGGAAGGAAGGGATAATTTAACTGAACCAAGCCTGAACCTTTAAGCAGTTCAGTTAAGGGTCAAGACTGACGTCAAAGCTGTTTCTTATTTTATAAGGCAGTCTGCCTCCTGAGTAGCCCCCTTCCTCCTGTCAGTCCCACATACTGGGTCATGACCTTTGGGCTAGTTGCTCATTATAACCTTAGTTCAGGTAAAGTTTTTCAGTGTTATCCCTTACCAACCCCCAACACACACACATATCTATTTCTTTTTTCTTTTTGGTCTTGTTATATAAGGTCCCAGGTGCTGTTTTTATATGATAGCCTATGGAAAAGAAGAATGAACAAAAGCGTTAAGCATGCCTGATTGGTTTTACATCCTTATTCCATTGGGTTCTATGTCTTAAACAGCCCCTCTTACAGTGATTTCATACCTCTGGCAAATTTAAACTCCCTTTAAGCTAGTACAAAAAAAAAAAGGTATTTTAAAAACTAAATTAGATTTAAATGCTAGGACAGTCCATTTACATAAGCTTACAGTAGATTAGCAAACTACCTGTATAATTGCAGCATGTGGTAAGCCTACTATGGAGTTAAGGAAAGTGGTTTTTTTCTTACATACAGATATTGATCTGTGTTACTTAACAGTGTGTCCACCAGTTCATGTCTTGTCCTCACCTCACTTGACACCTTTGTGTGAAGGTGACATCACCATGGAGATTCAAACTCCACTATCCACCAAAGTGAACACCATTATGCATGTTACAACTTTTAGCCATCACATACCCATGATGAGGACTCACCATACTCTGCTGTTCTAAATAACAAAACAACAAGTCACGAGGTGGTGTGGTTTGCTCTGAGTAGGTTCTCCTAAGATGAGATCCTATGGTCCTTCTCTGGAAGCCCCTGGTTTTTCCATGCTCATACTTAATCACTACTGTAAATTCAAGACTACTACTTGCAGTTCACAGCCTTCCTTGATGTATACACACTATGACTTTTGAAATTATCCTCCTCTTCCTATACATTTCTCTGTGACTATCAAGATCAAGGCTTTTGTAGGCTACCATGACTCATCAGGGCCTAACCTGTGCCTTTCAGTTGATGATCATAATCCTGTTCATGTCTCCCGAATGGACTTGTGTAACTCTCTATGATTCTTTCACTTAATAAGCATCTATTGGGTATTGATAATGTAACTGGCAAGGTGCTTAAGCTATAAAAATGGATAGAGCATATACAAATTTTTCCCCTTCATGGAATTTATAAGTGAGTTAAAAGAAATAAGAAGTGAACAGAATAAGGAAACTACATAGAAATCGAAGGTGGCGGCGCTATGGATGGAAACCGAGTAGACAGATGCTGAGGTGTGGTTTTAAGTACAATGGCCCAGGGTGGTCACACAAAGGAAATGGAGAGTATTAGACATGCGTGTGTGTGTGGTATGTGCAATTTTTTTTTTTTTTTTTTTTTTTTTGGTTTTTTTCGAGACAGGGTTTCTCTGTATAGCCCTGGCTGTCCTGGAACTCACTCTGGAGACCAGGCTGGCCTCGAACTCAGAAATCCGCCTGCCTCTGCCTCCCAAGTGCTGGGATTAAAGGTGTGCGCCACCACCGCCCAGCATGGTATGTGCAATTTAAAAGATTAAGTGATAAAATTAGAGGTTGGAGGATTTATTCATCCATTGTAACTACATCTAATTAATATTAGATTAGAAAAGGAAAGAGGAGTTACTTTGTTCTTCCTGAAAGTCCCCAAGTCCACATTTCTCCAAACAAAAATATGGCAGATCTATCACAACAATACCCCAGTCCCTGGTACCAAATTCAGTCTTAGTTTGGGTTTCCATTACTTTGAAAAGACACCCTGACCAAGACAACTCTTATAATGGAAAACATTACGTTGTGGCTGGCTTATACTTTCAGAAGTTCAATCCATTATTATCATGGCAGGAAGCATGGCAGCATGCAGACAGACATGATGCCGGAGGAGCCAAGAGTTCTACATATTGAAGAGACTGTCCTCAAGCTAGGAGGAGAGTCTCAAAACCCACACCCATAGTGATACACTTCCTCCAACAAGACCACGTCTACTCCAAAAAGGCCACGCCTCGTGATAATGCCACTTCCTGGGCCAAGCATATTAAAACCAGCACACTGATCTACCTCCATTTTGTAAGGAAGAAACTAATGCTTAAAGTCCCAATGCATATCTTTAGCCTTAGATTGGCTAAAAAATTCAAGACCCCTACTGAAACCCAGGCCAGCCAGTCATTTATTGATCAGTTCTTCAGCCTTCCTCTCGCCAACTCATCCAGATACCTTTTGTCTAATCCAAAAACTCTGATATGACACTATGAAGATTACTACTTCAAGTCTGACGATAATGCCATCAAACATCTTCTGTTTGGGCTTCATGATCCACATATCGAGCAAGCCCACATTAAGAAATTTTATATGTCCAAGAGCACAGGTACCAAGTGAAAGTGCAATTGCATATTTTTTCTTGGTAGAGGGGAGAAGGTGACTTACTCTAAATCAGTGGTTCTCAACCTTTTCTAATTCTGTGCCCCTTTAGTAAAATTCTTCTTGTTGTGGTGACCTTTGACCATAACATTAATTTTCTTGAGCCTTCATAAATATAATTTAACTACAGTTAAAATTGCAATGTAAATATCTGTTTTCTGCAGATGGACTTGGGCATCCCATGTGAAGGGGTCTTTTGACCCCCCAGCAGGTTCCAACCCACAGGGTGGAGGTAAGGCCGACATTAGTCAAGCTAGACCAGAAATCTCACTGTGGGAAACCATGGCCATTCCTTCCAATTCAAAGTATAAATGGAAAGTCAGTAGGGAAAAATAGCAACTATTTAGGAAACTAGTTATGTTTCATTTTAAACTTGGATTGAGTTCACATTAGCATGTCTCCATGCCCCTGGCTTGCATTAGTGCAATGACTACTTCACAGGAACACAAGGGCACTTCAAAAATACTGTGGTATATCTGTTATATATTCCAAGCTGTTACTAACATCCTTAGGTTTTACTGATATGTAGGGAATCATTGGTTCTCAGAGCAGTTTGTTTCTTATTAAAAAGAAAAGGCTTCAAAAATCTAACCAACAAGCAAAATCACCTGGGGAGGATTAAGAGCTGTTTCCTTGCTCCACACCCAGATGTTTCAATTCAGAAGGTCTTGAGTAGGGCAAGAGAGCTTACATTTCTAACAAGCACCACATGAATTCCCATAATCAACCTGATTCAGAAACTGCCATAGGGCTTGGCATTCGAAAGACTAGGAGCTGCTGCCTTCTACAGTATAGAAACCTGAATGATGGACTGATTTTAATTTCAACTACCTTATATGCATGAAAGCCCTGTACAAGAAAATGCCCTGTATCATTGCTTCTACACATTCTCATATTTTGACTTTCTAATGAGTGAGCTTGGAAATGTTAAATTGTTTGAGGTGATTTACATTTCTTTTCCTTTAGGTGATACTGAGATTGAGACACTTTTATTTTATATCTATGGGAAGAGTAATCTAAAAGAATAAAGTGATAGATATACAGAGTCTGAGCTCATAAAGGGGAATGAATTGATTACCAATTGGCTTTGCTGTGCATGAACAGTTTGATGAGCACATCTGATAGATGATCTTAAGGACGAGATCAATGGCAGAGCCAAAGAAGAGATGGATTAGGAGAGCTACTATAGATTGTCACACTTTAGTTAGGACTGTCAAATAGTTTTTTGTATTTAAGAATCTCCTCAACATCTTTCTTTAGTTAAAACTTACGAGACTAGACACAAACAATAATTAGCATATTGTATATGGAGACAGAGCTAAAGGCATATGCCAGGGACCTAGTGATTAGTTCATCGGGCACAGACCACTGGAACACTGTAAACATGAATAGTTCTTCCCTGGCTCACCCTTACCCAGACTATGTGTCACAAACTGGGTAGTCTTGATGTGCTCACCAAGGTGTCCCATTGGCATAGAGTCAACTTCAGGTTAAGAAACGTTGCTAATAAGGTCAGAGAAAATCTTTTGCTTAAGAATTTCAGAACTGGGCAGAAGTGGTGGCCGCAGAGTTAAAAGCACATCCTAGTCTTGCAAAGGACCTGAATTCCCATCATTTACATCAAGTATCTCACAGCCATGATAATTCCAGCTCCAGGAGATTCAGTGCCTTCTTCTAGCCTCCTCAGATATATGCACATACCCTCACCCAGATAAGTATATATAAAAAATTTTAAAAAAATAAACATATATATTAAAGAACAATTTAAGAGGTATCTAAGATACTTAGGTCAACCTGTGAACCATTTTAGCTTAGTAAAATAGACAAGGTAAAAACAAATTTAGCCTTCAGTGGAGGTTTTCTTTAGCTGAGGAAGTATATACGTAATGATAGAGAAATCACAGAAGTCTTTGAAGTATACCTTGCTTTGCTGACTCTGTGCAACCATTACTGTGAGACATCCTCCATTGTCAACCAACTCCTTTTGTTGTGGCCTCTCCTGAAGACTCTATGTTTGATACTGCTTTCTGGGTCGTATTTGCCTCTATTTTGTGGGCAGAGTATAACTGGACATTGAATGTAAGCACATTCTTCTGGCTCTAGGCTAGGCTAATCAAGGACACTGCGTCCTGCAGGATGTAGCTGCCTCTTTTCAGGATGCCGAGCAAGCAGTTCCATTATTATCTGGGCATCAAGTGTCTTCTGGGTATGCTGCTTTAGCTGCTTTCTCTGTCCTAAGGTGATACAGCAACTGATGCCAATTTAGGCATGAGAGGAATGTCTGAGTCATACAGGGCCCATGGGAGCACCATCAGGTGAGGTATCATAGGCTGTACCATAGTCTTTCACTTGGATTTGAGTTGGCTCTGTGCCCAGATTGGTTCTTTTCCCCATGTAGTAACATGAGTCAGAAACTCCAGGTGGACCCTGGGCCAGGTCAAGTGGAGCAGAAACAGAATGTTCTTTCTCTTGTTCTGTGTTATAGGTAATGCTCTGGCATATTTTGTCCCCAAAGTGGCTTTCAGTATCAGATTGCTTTGTGCAATATGGTACTGTCACATCTTCCATCAAGAGATAGTCTCCCTCCTCACCCTTGAAATGGCTAGTCTTTTGACTTGTTCTATCAACAGAAAGTGACGCAGATGTACCGTGCCTCTCCTGGGTCCATCACTCAAGAGTCTTGAAAGCATCTGCTTTCAATCTGTCTGTTCCTTGGTATGTAGGACATTGAAACTGCGCTTAAAGACGCCACTTTGGGCATGGATAGGTGGCATGAAGCACAGAACAGCTCAGTTTTCAGTACCCAAGTTAGACAGCCCCCAACAGCATGAAACTCTAGCTTCAGAGAATCCAACAGCTTCTGGTCTCTGCAGGTACATGTATGTACACACATACACACTGGCACAAACATAAACACATAAATACAGGTAAAAATCAGTTATGAAAAGGAGCTATCTATAAAAAGAAGCATGGAACATGGGACAATGTGAAAAACTTCAAACTCAAAGGACTACTGAGTCTTACAACATACCAGCCAGCAAGACTGGGCTCTAGTGAGGGACCTATCTCCAAACTTCTTGTTGAATCTAGGGCTGTCTTGCTACTGAATGAACAACTCCAGTCCTCTGAGTGTGGTTCAGACTTTTGATCTTTACCCTTTTAAACAGGAGAATAGTTATTGTTCCCAGACACAACGTTGTAGATTAGTTAATTTTCTACCAATAGCAAATTGACCTAGTCACTACACACATTACTTTGCAGGTAGCAATGTGATTAACTACAAACAGGAGGACTTGTGCCTACTCAAGAGTGTGACCCAGAGGAACACAGGATGTTATCACAGGAGTAACTATGAAGGCAAACCCCTCAGGTGTTCATCCCATCTGCTCTGCTTCTAACCTCCTAAGTTTCTCTAGATTTCTAATTCTCTTTGAATTCAGAGAAGGATAGGTCAACCTCTATTTCCCAAAAGTTACAGGAAGAAAGCTCTGTTTATCTACAAGAGATCTGCAGTGATAAAGGAAGACTTCTAGATACTCTATGCTCTGTTTTCCTGAAAAGCATGGTTTCCACAATATCATATACTGAGAAGATACCTCGCATGTCAAGCACCTGGGGACTGAAATTCTATAGGGAGGACCTATGTGTGACAATATGATGTAACCTCAAAGGTATCAGTGCACATTGAACATAATGGAAGGGATCCTGTAGATGTAATACAGGGACATGAAACACACTAAGAGATGAAAAATCCAGTGTACATTGATCTGGTCAACCTGGATAAGACTTTGGTGAATCTAATGATAGGTGGTTCATTGTCAGAATATTTAAAACACATTAGAGTTGGATAGTGGTGGTACATGCCTTTAATCCCAATGCTAGATAATCAGAGGCAGGCAGATCTCTTCATTCGAGGCCAGCCTGATCTGCAGAGTGAGTTTCAGGAAACCCAGAGCTACACAGAGAAACTTTGTCTCTACAACTAAAAATAAACAACAAAAACAAACACCAAAGAACAATTTGGGGAAAAGTTTAACAGGCAACAGTCAGTCTAATCAGTTCCTTCATGATGCACAATAAAGCTTATGGTATAGTCTCTGACCAAGATACCAAGAGGTCAGCAAGCCATGAAGCATTTGTGGCATGTACCCCAGAGATGCATAATGATGTAGGGAAGGAAGAGTACAGAATAATTATTTTGGGGGAGTCAGGGTAAGGTCTGCCTCTGTCCTAAAAGTGGGTAAAGTCTGCATCCACGGGTAGCAGAAAGGTCACCAGATTGTTGACCATCTTCCTCTCAGCTTTCTCCTCCTTTGAGGATCTACTCCTGTGTGATTAACATTCTTGGTTGTCTTAGTGCTTCTCTGTGAGTACAAGGACCTCTGTGCCCTCAACACAAAACGACTTCATAAATTAAAAATTCACAATGGGAATTTAAAATGTTGGCAGTTTAAAAATAAAGGGTTAACAGTCAATTTTTGTTGCTTTATGCTCGAGGCATATAGGAAAAACCCCAAACTTTCCCCAAACTCAAATCATCCATGAGCAAGAGTGTTACGTGTATAATTTGTTAAATTAGTTTTGAACAAGCTCAGCCTTCAGTCTTCAGAGTAACAGTGCTGGCTGATAACTGGTTCCATTTCTGCATTATACTTTCCTGCCTGCCCCAAATACCATTGGAAACTTTTTAATTTGATCTGTCAATGACCCCGGTTGATTGGATGAAGAGTCTATCATAATGTTTAGACATTGTCAACACATTAAATCTACCTCTCAAAGCTTCATTCCTGATGCCATCTGAAGTTGTGAAAGCTATTTCTTTCCCCTTGTGCTGCTAAGTATACTATGCTAGGAGGAAATTTCCTCTGTTTCTGGTCATAAAGCAAGTAGATTTATGGTTTAGGATTGGATGCACATGAATATGAACTGGCCAGCATTTCAGGGAGTCACTGGCCCGGCACACAGAGGAACAGAGCTTACTATAGACATTGTAAACTTTAACCTACCCAAAGTACCTTGGCTTTGCTTAGTAAATCCAGCCATAACATGCTAACAGTTCCCAAATGCCACTTAGACAATCCTTACCCACGCTTCATTTGAGTCTGCCTTTATTTTGGCTTTGGACAAAGACTTCTACTGAAGCTTGGGATGGTTTCCCAACATCATTGATTTCATCCATGGACTCTTTACAATGTCTTCAGGGGAGAAATAGGTTTGTACACTCTGTAAATTGAACAAGAGATATGTTGGAACTGGTAAAGGGTAAGCCGTATCTGGGTAAGACAGGCATGACCTGGTACTAGTGTTAGTGGGTAGTATGTAGTACACACTACACTTATGAATTTGAATATTACATAAGTGAATTAAGAATCTGAATTCAGATACTTAACTAATAATTTGGTTAATACGCAAAGTGTTTTTTATATACATTGGATAGTATTGATCCCTAAACCCAAATCCAAAATCCCTTAACATTTTTAGAACGAACGTGATGTTTACATGGAAAATCCATTATAAACCTCATCTTCTAGGACAGCAGAAACTAAATTGTCATTAGTATATTTGATTTGGTACTTCTGTGTGTGTGAGTGCATATAGAATCAGAGCTATCATACTCCTAGAAATGGCCACTCACTGCATCTATGTTTGGATGCTGGTCCTGTCCTCATAGGTTAGCTGTTCCTCCTCCAGACCCTTCCGAATATGTGTGTAGATATATATACATATATATATATATATATGTATATATATGTATATATATATATATATATATGTATATCTCCAATGCTCAGAGAGTTGAACTCACTTGTGACTTTCTCTCCTGCCTATAATTAAATGTTATTCCTGCCTCTATACAAACTTCATGTAACCCAGGCTGTGTCTTCACAAAGTTTAAATAAGTCGTTCATCATATTTAAGAAAAGAGGGTGGAAAGGGAGAAAGAGAAAATCTGCCATGTTGATGGATCTAGCTTCAATATTAATTCAGTGTAAAGTTTAAAAGCACTGTGAAGGTCATGGGATCCCTGGGAACATGGGACTATCTGGAGCATCATTTAAAAGCAGCACAACTGAAAACTTTGAACTTTGATTGATCAAATACCCTCATGCTTCAAGATTAGTATCTATATAACAGGAGATAAGAAGTGACAAGAAGGCAGCCTGCTAATATTGTATCCATTGTGATTGTTTAAGGTAGAACAATGGGTACTATTAACACGTATTGCTGAACTTACCACTTGTGAATCACAGCCATTTGTTTAATTTTATCCAACGTGTTTATTTCTCTGTTTATGCTCTGTCATGAATTTTATTATCTTGACGAGCCTACACTTGTAATAAAGGGAGGCAGCTCATTTTTATAGCTCTCTCTGTCTTTGGATGCCATCTCTAGCAAGATAGAGATGTAGGTTATCAAAAAAAAAGGTGAGCAAGTCATATCCATTTAAAACTCTAAGGTAACAATGATCTATGTCATTAGAAAATCCACTGTGTCTAAATTTCAAATTGAAAATGAAAATCCTATTTAAACCTGTGACTCAATCACCTCTGGAGGTGACCTACCAGGCCAGCATTTCTCCTCTAATGTAAATATAAACTCGATTTTTCCTAACTCTTGGATTCTGCCACCATTCTGTCATCTCAGAACAGAGTGAGTCTTCCTAGTAACATCATCATAGAGGTGTGACTCTGCATGGTTGACCTCATCAGAGGCTTGCAGGACTAGCACTGAAGTATGTACTTTCAAAGACTTTCATCTCTGTGTCTCTCCTTCTGTCATCTTGCTTAATAGTTTATGCTACTGCATCACTTAAAAACTTGAAGGCTCCCTATGAAATATACGCACATTCAGAAGTACCCCCTATGGCATGTAGGGAGAAGAGCTGTTACTAAAATCTGGTTCCCTAATTGATTCTTGATTTGGTCAATAAAGAAGGTGAGAGCCAATTGCTGGGCAAAGGGAAAAAGATGGGATATCTGGGTCCCAGGAGGAAGAGAATGCTTGCAAGGAAAGAGGAGGTCTTTTCAAGCCAGGTTTTGGAATGGGAGGCATGTACAACCATATAAGATCTTGGACAGCTAAAGGCAGTGGTTTCTCAGTGAAGCTAGCCAAGAAGGGCTGGTGGAGTGCTTACAACAGCTCCTGGATTTCCTGGGTTGGGGGATGGTTGCGGTCAAGTTGGAGCAAGGAGAACAGGGAGAAGTCAGAGCTCAGGGCAAGCTCCCAGGAGGGAGGTAGTGTGTGTTTTTTTAAAATTATATGCAACAATGTGCATATATCCAACAGGTGGTGACCTGTTTGAACTCTAAACAGAAGGAGAGATAGAACTTGTTTCAATAGTACACTGATTCTGAAGTTGAACTGCTCCCACAAAGGGATGACTTTTGGGAAATCACCTGTCTATGATAGCCATAGGGTGCCTGTAGTGGAGTTCATTAGAACATTCTACTGTGGCCATTTGCTGTGCTTGTTCATGCAGAAATAAGTTTATACCTAACATCATTGAGTATGGTTGTTTTTTAGATACTCTAAAATGTTTAATCAAAATTAAAACTATATTTTAAAATGGTAGAATTCAATAAATGATTATTAAACAAGGAGATCCAACATGGTTGTAAGCAAGGCCCATAGAAAGAAGGTGAGTGTGGTAGGACACAGAAAGGGCCACATAAAGCAATAACCTTCGGTGAGGATGGGCCATGTATGATAACTGTAGGAATCTGAATTGTGTAAAGGAAGTCCCAGTGGTGCCTGGTTCCCTGATCTTTTTCTTCATAGGTTTATAACCTTATAAAAATAATTCTTTGTAGCTCCATGTTCAGAAAGCCTAATTTGCATGAATGCATAATGTGCTCTGAAGAATGCCAGGTCTTTTTATCTGAGCCTCTGAGAGAGAAGCATAGACAATAAGCAAACCTTGCAGCTCTCAAAAGACAGGCAGGGTATTTGTCATCACCCTTCCTTTGCTCCAGGGGGGATGTGGAGGAGCATAAAGCATAAGACTTATATTCCTTTGATTCTTTATAATAGACATAGCAAGAAATCCAAAAGAGCTATACATTTGAAGAGGCAGCGGGAGCTGGCATGGGCTGACCCTCACACAGTGGTTTTCTAATTCCTCTGGATTTTGAGAAGTCTTTGCATAAAGACATATGCTTCACAGGCTCTAACAGAATGCAGAAGTACAACATGAAGACTGATGAGCTTCCAAGCTCACACACCCAGAAGACATGTCAAGATGTTGGTGAACATCTTTCTCAGGGATGACCTCTTCCAACTCCCAAAAGAATGTAACCTTCCTTTATAAGCATCAATATGAATTGGAAATTTCACTTCACCCAAGCAAACTCTCACAATAGCAGTTATGGATTCCTACTCAAGTTTTAATAAAGCACCCTTCCTACCACACATCTTTACAGTAGCTCAGTTTTATACAATAAAGAATTCTGGATGGAAGAAACAAATTATTTCAGTATACTCTCCAAAGATACCCTCTATTGATATAGAGTTTATGTGACAAGAAATGCTGATTTTCAAAAAGGGGAATATTTAACATAATGCTAAATTTCAGTGTGAGAAGGTGAATATATGTGTGAGAGGCTGTGTGTGTGTGTGTGTGTGTGTTTGTAATAAGTGAGTGAAATGTGTGAGGACATATAAATATTTGAATATATAAGGAGTGTGCTAGTGTCTTCAAAAGTGTGTGTGTCTGTATTTGTGTGTTGTGTAAATATTCCTGTTAGACTGTGAATATATGAATGTGAGAGTGTGTGAGGAATCTTTGAGTTTGAAGGCAGGCATTTGAAAATCACATTTGAACTTGATAGAGTACATTATTATGTTGTAAAAATCATGTTGACACCAATCAGATGGATAACAATGTCTTGTTTCCTAAAGATTTGTATGAGTGGGTGAGGCTTGGCATAGAATTTCCAGTATCACATTGTACAGGGATTTTAGAAAAACAGCACTGTCTAAGTTCCTGATCTATTGCTGTGAAGAGACACCATGACCAAAGCATCTCTCCTCAAAGAAATAACTTAATTGCTTACAGTTTCAGAGGATAAGTCCATTATCATCATGGTGAAGAAGCCAGCTGGGAGCACAGAACAGTAACTGTGAGCCTCATCCTGATACACAGAAAGGAAGAATAACACTGGGCCTGATATGGCCTTCTGAAACCTCAAAGCCCACCCTCACTTCTTCCATCAAGGCCATAGCATCTAATCCTTCTCAAATAGTGCCATCCCCAGATGACTAAAACTTCAAACACATGACCTATGGGGGCAATTTTTTCCAAGCCACCTCAGGCATCTTAATAGGAAATAAAGGAAGAAAATGTGCATGATGTAAATATAGCCCTCTTGGTGGCAATTAGACAAATGTCAAAGTTGCAAGTGAAAAGTTTATGTAATATTTTTAAAGTGAAGAAACAACATTTCTAGCATATTACTGGTACAATATAATATAACATTATGAAGTAAGGGATTAGATATTCTAATTGTATTTAAGATATAAAATATGTATTTAGTCATTTATCTTTATTCTACCTCCACCAGGTTTCTATACTTGAGCAGTCAAAATTGTTTCCTGGTATTATCTAATTGGGAAAATAGATTTGTTTATAATTTCATCAGAAATCAGTTCATTGCCTATTTCCCCAATTACATCAGAAGTATCCTAAAATCCCTGATTTTAAATGAACCAAGAACCACCTCAAAAGCTGTGCACTCACCTGAACAATCTAGGGATAATAGGAGCTGAGATGGAGAGGGCCTAGGAAAGGAGGAGGTAAAAGGAGATGGAGGACATTTGGGATGAACTAATGCACCCCAGCTGCAGTAATCAGGATGGCAAAATCAAATCAAAGAGCTCATCTTGGAGTGCTTGTTCAACTGGGAGGAGTGCATGTTAGACAAACACTTAGTCCAATTTAATGTGCATTCACTTGCGTTCCATTTGTTTAACAAAAATAACCCAAAACATCGAGGACCTTGAATGCTCCAGTGTTCTGAGTACCAAAGAGGCAGAGGTGAGTCAGAGGCACAGCCATTCTTCAGCTTCCCAGGAGGTGGCTGCTAGGTCCTTGGCATTCTCGGTCTATGACTTATGCTACTGAAGTAAGCTGGAAGAATCCGAGAACCTGAGGTTTATATCCAGGAGATGTAAAAATGATCAGGCATGCTTTTAATTTATAACCTGGTAAGTAATTAAGTTAGGCATTTAAAGAATGATAATTACTGTCTATGCTCCAGAGAGTAATAGAAGTGTTGGTCAAGCAATGATACAAAGAATAGAAAAATCCTAACTGGGATGAAAATACTGAAGGATATTATGTGTTTCTTCCAAAACATATAGGATTTTGAACTTTTTTCAGAGTATAATATACATACAGAGAGGCACATAAACCACAACTGGACAGATATGCCTCTACTACTGTAAATGGGTAGTTTTTAATTTTGTGCATGCTTTTGTAAGGTGTATGGAACTGGCAAGAATAGAATTGTTCAATAACAATAAATATTGACAAATGTTACTTTCTGAAATCAGGTACAGATATTGTGGTGTCTACCTATAATTCTAGAATTTGGGAGGCTAATGTAGGAGGATTGCTGTGAATTCAAGGTCAGCTCAGGCTACATGAGAAGTTTCAGGTATGATAGAGATAGATAACAAGACACTAACTCAAAGAAACAGACACACAAACATATATAGATAGATAGATAGATAGATAGATAGATAGATAGGTAGGTAGATAGATTCTATGTCTATGTCTATGATGTACATAAAGTCACAACAGACCTAAGTAAATAAAGGTTGAGTCCTGCATGAAGAAGGGACAGTGTGACAAGGTTTCCTGCCCCTGGAGAAGAGCCAGCAGGACATGGGCCTCCATAAGTGTTGACAGTTGCTAGTAAGCATAAGGCTTATTTATATAATTTATTTTATGTTTCTACTTCAGGGGAATGTCCTCTTTGTGAAGGTAAATGACTCCATGAGTGTGAATCTGGGAGTCTATATCCTTAGCAAAAATAGTAATAGCTGTGACCTTCAGGACAGCCTTTAAAGCTATAGCAAAGAACTCTGAAAACATGAGTTAAGAAATAAATAATTTCTCAACTATGCAAAATATAAGGATACATTATAAATTGTATAAAGAGCTTCATAGACCTGGAAGAGCAGAGGCAGCTGTACTGTGAGCCAGCTTGTCAGAAAGACACAAAGGCAGACAGATTCCAGAGTTCAGGGTTAGCCTGGGACAGAGCTAGTTTGGGCACAGAAATGATGGGAATGTTTATCTCAGTTTGGGATCCCATTCAGAAATCTCATTGTCTGTGCTTGTGCTTGCTGTCTCTTTCTAAGAATTAAGGAACTGGGGTCGTGGAATTCTGATTCTTGGGGTAATCAAATGGAAACTTGGAGTAAATGATGGAATTGATGTGCAAACAAAAAACTGGGCCTTGGTCTGTGGGAGCTGAGCTATCGCGATAGGCTGCCTTGAGATCCTCAGAGGAAGTTGTCTTGAGCAGAAGGTTATCTGGAAAGCTGTCTGAAACAGAACACAGGCTGTCAGCTTATACCCACAATTTGACTATGAGTTATTTTTTCAGTGCTCTCAAATACCTCTTCTTTCAGGAACCCCTGAGCCAAAGCTGGCCTTGGCAAATAAAAAAAAAATAGAAACAAACACAAATATTTTAAAGGTATAAGATAATATTATTTAGAGGTTTATGCTAATATAATCCATACAATATGACAGAAGAATGAAAAAAGGAAATGGAGATGGGGAGGAAGAACATAAAGAAGGATGGGAGCAAGTAAGAGCATGTAGTCAGTGAAGAATTCCTGGTTCCTCTAAAGGCTCACGAACCCGTGGGACCGGCAGTCTTTTCTGTGCTAACTACTCTCATGAGTAGATTTAACTGCATTTGGAAAGTAGAAGATTAGGAAAGTATCCCCTAAAGGATTGACACTTAAAAGGAACAAAACACTCTGAAAGAGAAGAGCTCTTGGCAGCAGCTGGAGTAGCATGGGGCACATGTGCAGATCCATGGGAGCTGTGAGCCTTTCCTTCATACTCAGGACAAGAAAGAAACATTGGATACCAAGCACAAGAGCAGGTCTGAGTTCCCCACGCTGATGGAGAGATGGGAGATGGGAATGGTCAGGAGGTCCAGTTGTCCCAGATCTTAGGTAAAGAGGCTTCCCTTCCAGGGTGGCTGTCTGCCTGTCTGCCTGGGCCTGGATATCAATAATAACCTATTCCTGAAGACTTGAGGGATACCATGAACACCACAGCTATACACAGGAAGCATAGCCACCATCTCAGGCATACACCAAGAAAAGTACCTCAGCATTTCCATGACTTTGGATGAGACAGAGTTCACTGCTGCACATCATTAAGCTTATGGCTTCTTCTATATTTGTTCCTGTAATTCTTGAAGAGTGGCTAAAATCTGCCTTTGTCTTCCTATTGATTAAATGGGGACCTGGGTGTAAAAGTATTTGCTCATGAGCACACTTAGGTCCCATTAATGCAGCTGGAGAGTCATGTCATTAGAAGGGTATGAGGGGACGGGACTCCAAACACAGAAAGCCTACCTACCTGTATATCATGCCTTACCAGAGTTTGGGCTTGTAGCTTCTATGTCACTCTTAGGGACTGAGGTGAAACTGACACCATGGCTAGTTATTAACACGGAGTATAGAAGAGTTGTATTACCATGGTTGTGAATAAGACAGCAATGGAGAGCAGAACGGCTTTTCTTTATAGGATACTGTTTAGTGAAACCTCAATAGGTAAACACTGTTATCTAAAGTCATTAAAATGACAATCTAATAACCTAGAAAAATTTATTGAGAAGAAATTAAAAACTGATACAAGGAGAAATCTGTCTAGATGTTAGTGTTTTGTGGACTGAGTGAAGGATGAATGTATGTGTGTGTGTGTTATGTGTGTGTGTATGTATATGTATGTGGAGGTACAGATATGTGTATGTGTATGTGTATGTATGAGGGTGCATATGATGAAACCACTGCTCAAGGGTCATCATTAATGTCATGTGACTGAATCTTCAGTGACTCTTTCTAGATTACAATTAAATGGCTTTTGGGTATGCCATAATGCCTGAATCTTCTTCCATTAACTCCCATAATGCTGTAGTCTATAATAAGCCCACCTTAATATTCTCATCATAGAACCTCAAACTGGAAAATTAAGGTAATGAAAATATGGAAAAAATATAAATGCTTGTAGATTTTCTTTATATCCAAAAATGATTGCATAATTTTACCCTCTCCCTCAATTTCAATGTTATATCATTTATTGTGTACAGCCCAAGGACAATTATTTGTTTGCTTTCAGTTGTTATTAGTGAGTAAAACTATCAGATTTCTTAGGCAATATTTCTGGTATGAGTTGCCCTAACACTGGAGCTAGGCAGATACAACTGCCTTGAGGTTTTTAATCCATATAAACTGACATGATTAAAAGTAATAACATTTGAGAGTAATTATAAAGACTCTCATGAACATTAATTAGGCAACAAATGGTGCCTTGGAGATCAATTTCTATTTATCTTCTTTGTAGATAAGAGGCCTAGGATAAGTTTCTTATCAATAAAACAACCTGAAATAGTCCCTAAATAGTAGGAAAAGCAGCCCAACTAACAGACTTGAAAGCCATTAGATGGCAATTTCAGCTTCAGCAAGGTAAGAAATTAAATGAAATCTTGAAATAAAAAAATTGATTAGAAAACATACCTACCCAGAAAAGATCTGAGTGTTCCCAAAGACCTCAATTCTATTCCCCCTTTGATGTTGTCCTGAAATGCCATTATTATGAAATCTTAGTGCCATGGTGCTGCAAGATGAACTTGAAGGGCTGGCTCATTTTCTTCAGATGATAACAAGTGCCTGTAGGAGGTTTCAGCAAATTATTTTATTTGTAGTTCTGATAGCAATTGATTTGAGGTCTCAGAGCCTACCTCCTTTTAACTTGCTGGCAGATATTATATAATGTCTCTATATTGTTAGCTCAGCCCTGCAAGATTTTGATAAACCTTAAGAGCCGCTTCATAGGCTTGTACTCTTGAATGTCTGTAGTCATTGTTTCCTTTTGTATAGAATCCAGCTGATTTACTGGCTATGGAACTTGACAGGAAGTAGAAGTGAAAAGAAATGGTATACAAGAAGTTACCAGGTTGCTCATTCAGATGTACATATAGTTAGGCAGGTAATACAGAAGAGCTAGGTGGCCTACAGGTCACATCTGGAGAGAACTTGCCATCTTGAGAAAACAGATGCCAAGAGAGGAAGAGAGGGAACCCAGGTACCAGCTGGTCCTCTGGCATTCCAGAAAACTCAGAATCTCACAATTCTTTGGGTGTTTGTTTATCTTTTTATGTTAGTGAACCGGTAAGACTACAATTAAACACCCTAAAGAGACAATATTTCCAATAGTCTATGTGAATCCTCTAAGTTTCAATATACAAAACTCAACTCAAAAATAACAAACGTCAGGGAAGACCCCAAGTTACTTATCAATGTCTAAAGTAAATCACATGAAATTGCATTTTATTGCTGAGAAAAAAAATGGACAAATTCAAGTAATTGTTCTTCAATTATGCTTCAAAGAGATGGTTTCCAATTCCCCAAACCTGAGACCTGTGACCTTCCCTGTCAAAATGAACATGCAAGTCAGATAAATTATAAGATCAACACACAGTGCACTTCACCTGAGACATCAGTTAAAGCCTAAGGTTGCCTGAGACATTCACACGTTTGTATGAGGGGGACGCATGTGAGAACAGGAGCTAGAAATCAAAGATGAAGGTTTTCTCTTCAAGGACCCATGCACACTGTCATGATAGTTGTTAGGGGTTAACACAACAAAATACTACAGATGAGGTTGCTCCTATGGTCGAAAGTGGTTTTCTTACAGTTTGCAGTCAACAAGGTAAATATTGAGAGATTGGGCATCTGAGGCTCATTAGCTGGCAGATGTCTTCTTCTCATCATGTCTACTTATGAATTTCTTTCCCCTTTGACTCATTCTGAATGCTCACTCTGCTATTTTTGTATGTGTCTGCACTCATGAGTGTATCTGTTGAGGACAGAGATCAATATCTGCCATCACCAATTGCTTTCCCCTTATTATTTGAGACAAGTTCACTTCATGGAATCTGAAACCCATTGTTTTAGCTAAGTGCTCATGGCTGTGCTCTTTGGGATCCTCCTGTCTCCAGCCTCCTGGCCTGATAGGTGGAGGTGAAAGGGAAGCTGAGTTTAGGTCTATTTACTTATGTGGCGGACACTTTACACCCTGAGCTATCTCTCAAGCAGAAATTTCTCCTAAAATAGTATGGTTAGATCCAGTTAAGTTCCCATTCATAAGACCTTATTATGACCCTTTAAATCAATGACCCTTTAAAGGTCCTGTGTCCAATGCCACAACAGTATAGATTAGTTGGGATTAGGACTTTACCACATGAATCATGAGTAGGAGACAGTCCATGAAAGTCATTTACTGATGTATTTTAACTAGAAAATTTCCAGGAAGAAAATATCCCTTAGTTTTAGTGTTTGCTCCAGTTCCATAGTGGAATGACTTTCACCTGATTGTGATCACATTATGATCATATTACTGACATGACATCACTAAGATGGTATCTGGGAGGAGAGCAAAGACAGCACAGTGGCACACAGCAATTCCTCTGTCAGTGACAAGGAGGAAGAGCATAGTGAAATGAGTAGTGTGATTAGAAAGAGTGAGCTCTTAGTTTCTAGTTTTCTTATTAATACCATCTATTGACTTGTAAGTATGTAGAATTAGAATTTTAATAATAGCTGTGTTTAAAAAACAGGTAGCAAATTCCCTCAAAAGTTGACAAACAGGCCAGTACAAAACAAACAGTATGTGGCCTCTGCTGAGTTGGACTGCCCTTCTGCATAGAAAAATAGCAGAGCTAACACAGAAAGGGCAAGAAGGCCCTCTGACTGGCATGGAATGGAAGGAAATAAGTGTGAATAATCTACAACACACAAGGAGGAAAACATGGAGTCTCTGGAAGGAGAGTTGCTTTTTATAAGGCTTTGGATTTGTGGAGAATGATGGGAGGAAAGAGCCTGGGTGTAGAAGGCATGTATTCCAAACCCAGCTATACCCAAACAAGCAGGATGATATAGAGCTGAGCACAGGCTCCCTAAACCCCAGTTTATTCCTGTCCACAATCCATTCTCCTAGTATGGATGTGATATCTCAGACAACCACTCAGTTCATAATCACTGAGCATGTATTTCTACATTTCTATGCTAGTTTTGAAGAGAATTCATGATTGTGTGCTGAGTGTACATGTGTGTGTGTGTGTGTGTGTGTGTGTGTGTGTGTGTGTGTGTGTGTGATTTTTCATGTATGGTACAGTTGCTGCAGAAAATATACTTACTGGAAAAAAATATAGTGATGCTGTGTGTAATAGTAAGATAATGGAACATCTTTCTCTCACAATCTTCTTCTGCTTATTGGCGGCCAGAAGCAATTCCACACTCTATTCTCTTAGCAATTGCCACAGCATAGTGTTGCTCCATCTTGGCCAAGACATTGAAAAACAAAACAAAGGTTTTGCTGTTTCATATGCCTTGTGTAAAGGAAGAACATCTTCACAGGCTCCTTGGCTATTTGAAATGTCACCTCGATAGGCTTTCATATCTTTACAAATATCTACACATGATGCCAGCCAATGTATTGTTATGTACACAACAAGATAATCATTGGCTGTCCCTATTTATTTTGTGCTGGTTTTCACTGTTCTTCATGTTGTGTTTCCTGGCCTGGTAGCATCAATATCAGCTAGACATATGCTGGGAGTGCAGTTCCTAGGCCCTGCATCAGACCTACTGAATGGGACTCTGCCAAGGGGCTGGCAGTGTATATTTTAACTAGTCTTCCAGGTGGTTCTGATGTGAACAAACCAGTGAAAAATTATAGGGACCTGGGGTTAGCTGTATAACTGTATAGATATGTGTAAAACTGTATGGATATATGTATAACTGTATAACTGTATATTGCTATAGTTAGCCAAAGACTTGACTGCTGAAAACACATTACTTCAATAAACAGTGATTTTTAGAAGAAGGAAGGGCAATGATTAAAAAACAATTCTGTGGTCTTCAGTATGTTTGGGAGCCACTTAGTTGAGGGAGATGAAAGCTAGATTAAAATGATAGCCATTGGGGGCTAAGGATTTAGGTCAAGGAGCAAGCACTACCCAACAAGGCCAACACCCTGTGTTCAATCCCCAACACTGCTACAGAGAGATTTTTTGTGGAAGTAAAATGTTCAGCCACCCTATCTCCTCTTACATCTAAGGAAACATTGAGTTTTGTCTGGACCTTCAGAACATCTTACATATTTTGGAGAATCTGGAGAAGTTTGTGCTATTTGCCAGAAATGGCCATTATGTGTCATTTCCAGGCCTTTATAGTACTAGATATGACTACCTGTGCACTCTCATCTGATAGCATCTCCATCTCCTTTCTTTCAGCATTAGGCTGCAGAGAGTAGACTCTGGAGGGCCCAGATGTGCTCTTACCGTGACTCAGGGCTAGGGAGCACTTCCCAGTATCCACTGGAAAGCAATGAGATACAGCCCCTTGTCACCAGGTAAAGTTTTCCTTGGTTCTAGTCTTCTCAAAGGAAAAAAATTATCTAAGGGGGAGGGATGGAGAAGGGGAGAGAGAGAGAGAGAGAGAGAGAGAGAGAGAGAGAGAGAGAGAGAGAGAGAGAGCATTCAAATAATAGTTTATTTAGCAAAGCAAAATGCACTTCTAAAAAGATTCAAGAGGACTGAGCAACAATGCCATATACTTGATCATCCCACATGACTCGAGACTGAAAGCTGAAGATTATGTTCCTATGCTACAAAGTGTTCTGTGTTGTGCAGTAAGAGATTCATGAATAGTTATGAAGTAGGTGGTATATTAATGAGCTACAGTGGCCCCTTTTCTCTATCAAATTATGATGGACCATAATTTTAGAGTATTCTCATAATCTAGTTGAAAAGCTCATAAGGGCCAGGGTCAAATCAAAGGACAACAAAAAATGACATTATAATGAAGCCAAGGCTTTTTGAGGACACAGGTCCTTCCTCAGTTCACATGTATGGCAAAAGGGAATGTTCTTTTAAACCTTAGTTTCTGATAGGGTGGGAGATATCCATACTTACATATGTGGACCCACAAAGGGTTGTTCTATCCCTCAGAAGACAGATACCAAGATGCTCTTGGCTCCCTCTTTCCTAATTCCTCCCCCATGGGGATCATTAATATCAATGTCTGGAAGACCAACTTCTGCATCACCATAGAACATTGGAAAAATAGGGCTTGGCTTGAGTGTGGGCCAGTTCTATTCTATAAAGAACACACTTGTCTCGGGAGAAGACTGACTTGTAGAATTCTTTCTACCAGTCACTTCAGAAACCAACATTCCCACACCTATACTCACAGCCCAGATTTCTCCACCAATGTCTGTCCACTCACATAAAGCTACAGACCTATGCTGAGGAACCAGAGGTGAAAAGAGTGGTTAGTTTCTCTGACAAACAGCTAAGCAACCCTGAGCACCAGTAAGTTAGAGCTGGTCTTTAGCATGGTTCAACTCTTATCCGGTAACTGCTTCAGAACAAGTGACCTGGGAGTCACTGCCAAGTAGAAAGTATTTCAGGTTTCATTTACAGATACATTGCTCATGGGAGCCTTTTCCTAGGTCTTTGCTGATGAGCCTTCTTTGCTTTTGCAAAAACATGGCCAATGGGAGTCTTCCCCCCAGGTGAGTCTAACCTATTTCTCAACCAGTTCACTGACACCTTGAAGCCCTATTTAGCACTCTGGGATACTCTGTATATTAAAAATAATCCTTGGAGGGACCTGGATCCATAAACCACTGAATAAGTCACATGGAGCACAGCAGACTGCTTTTCATCTTAGGGATGGGCACCAAGGGCCATGGCACTATTTCATCCAAACTTGAAAAAGAAATTAACATGGGCTCGAGGAGAAGTCAGAAATCCTTGTCCTTGCATTTAGCATCTATGGAGTGCTGGGCCACAGAAACCAGTCCAGAGTCGAAGCGCCTGCTCAGTGATGAATGAGGCAGGGCACTGGATGTGGGGATGCATGGAATATGGTGTCAGTAAAGACAGATCACATCCCTCAGCTCTAGTGTACTTGGAAAGTCCTTTATTCCTCAGAGAGACAGATATCTCACGGCATCAAATTGAGTTTTCTGTGCTGAGACCAGAGCCATGCGGGGTGATCAAGTAGATTGCATGACTGGTCAATACCTCTTCTATATTATGTTACTAGGAAATAATTATTACCTGCTGTGGGCTCCTTTGCAAGGTATAGAAAGACTGGAGAGAGGGGAACGAAAAAGCAGTAGTTGTTCAACGTGTGTTCTCAATGTTGCTGTACTGTGCTGAAATCAGCAGTACAAACTACTGGCTACTTTTATTTACCCTTTTAAGAGATAAATCTTCTTTGGTTTGAAGGGCTATCATTAAGCTAGGTTGCATATGTAGTTCTAGAATGGTAAGCACAGGAGAAAGGTGGAGGCATACCAGTATTTAACTCTATGCCCTTGTGTAGCTTTGGTTTTGCTCAACGATTATATCTGTGATGTGTAAATAATGGAAAAGATGTTACTTTTTTGAAAGAGGATTAAGTTTGTCTAGGTGCTAAGTTCAAAGCACATCAAAGTTTGCTTTACAATCCCCTTCGTCCCACCTCTTGTCCCTGGAATCCATTAACGTTAATAAATCCAAGCCTGAAGAAACGGAGGATTTTGCAGAACTCTGGGGCCTTGCTTGGAGTTCGTCACTGTACGGCTTTCTAGAGAAGCTATGGAAACCATCGGGCTCTGAGGAGGATCCAGTGTTCACCTGTGTCACATGGGGCTGCCTCAAGTTCAGCAAACGTGCTTCCTAAGTTCCCAGTGAGCAAAGCCATGTGGGTTTGGTTTTTCTACTCCGTGTTTAGTGGATTGTAGGTATTAAATAAAATAAGTGTTGACAAGTTAAACACAAAATGAAAAACCTCTTTCTGTCTCAAAGATATAAAGTGACTGAACTGCCTGAATTTTCTCATTCCTAAATATTGTTCAAGAAGATTCTTCCTAGCCACATTATAGCACAGGAGAGAACCCCTTTGCTGTGGAGCTACACTAGTAGACTTCTTCACTCAGGATCCCTGACATTACATTAAGGGATGAGGGCATCATTGGTTTTGTTTGGGTCATGGTTCATTTGCATTTCAGGATGTGTAGCAGGACCTCAAGTTGGCATAGCATCTCCTCTCCCCCAGGTGGTGACAGTGAAATTGTGCACAGATCATACCACATATGCCCTGGGACAAAACTGCTTGTCTTTGTGCAACTCCCTAAAACCCAGTTGAACCTCTGGGGCCAATTCAGTGGCTTTGTAACACTCAATGAGCTCTAAATACTGTGACAGTCTCAGTAAATGGGCTCAGGAGATGGGTCCCGACAAAGGTCTGTACCCGTTTGTTCTCTGGCCTATCAGCCTCCTCACATATTCCGATAGGAAGAAAAGAGGAAAGTATGTGCCCTAAGTTTGGTCTCCTTCAGACTGAGGTTTTCTTCCTTGTATCTGGAGTTGAGGTGGAGTAACATGATGAGAAGAATGTGTTAATCCTGAGATTTGCCAGGGAAATGCCAATTCTACCATTTATGGCCAAACTTAAAACAAGCTTTATTAAATATTCAGTACTGACCAAGAGATGGACTTTGGTCAGGGCCATTCCCTGGAATTCCCCAGCTGAAAATGGCCACAAGCCATATGTTGCAGGGACATACAAGGGCAACCTTATAGGTTACCATATTTTCCCATCAGGCTTTGTTATTTTCTAAGAACTACAATTCCTAGCATTTTAGGAAGCCACCTGGTTCCTGGGCAGGTGAGTTTGGGCATTACAAATGGTTGTAGCTCTGCTGTGCTACGATGGCTTTGCCCAATGTAGTCCTCTCTTACCTGTGGACTCCTCTCATCTCAATAAGCAGGAAGTGACCCCAGGCAGGAGCCATCTGTGGACAGGCTTGTTCCTGTCAGCCAGACCTGAGAATCTTGGGCTCAGGCTTTGCTTAGAGAGGCACAGATTTTCCTTTTTTCTTCTTGTTCTCCTCTTCCTCTTCCTCCTTCTTCCTCTCCACTTCCTTTTTATATTTTTTATTACTTTTTTTTTATAGTATAGTCATTATCTCTTAGCCCCCATCAGCCATTCCACAGGTCCTCATCCCATTCCTCCTCCCCCATCTCCAAGAGGATGTTCCCACCCCACCCCCATCCCACCAGACCATCCCACTCCCTGAAGCTTCAAGGGTTAGATGCATCTTCTCTCATTGAGTTCAGACCAGGCAGTCCACTGCTGGATATGTTGGAGGCCTCGGACCAGCTAGTATACGCTTCCTGGTTGGTGGCTCAGTGTCTGATAGCTCTCAGGGGTCCAGGTTAGTTGAGATTGCTGGACTTCCTATGGGGCTGCCCCTCCTCCTCAGCTTTTTCCAGCCTTTCACTAATTCAACCTCAGGGGTCCCAGATTTCATTCTGTTGGTTAGGTGTAAGTATCTGGGTCTGTCTCAGTCAGCTGCTTGTTGGACCTCTCAGAGGACAGTCATGCTAGGCTCCTGTCTATAAGCACACCATAGCATCAGGAATAGTATCAGGCCTTGGAGCCTCCCCTTGAGATAGATCCGAATTTGGGCCAGTCACTGGACCTTCTTTCCTTCAGTCTCTTCTCCATTTTTGTCCCTGCAGTTCTTTTGAACAAGAACAATTTGGGGTCAGAGTTTTTGATTGTGGAATGGCAACCCCATCCCTCCACTTGAAGGCCATTCTTTCTACTGGAAGTGGACTCTACAAGTTCCCTCTCCACACTGTTGTGCATTTCATCTAAGGTTCCTACCTTTGAATTTTTAGAGCCTCTCACCTCCCAGGTCTCTGGCTCACTCCAGAGCTCCCCACCTCCACTCCCCACAAGGTTGCATATTTTCATTCATTCAGAGGCACAGATTTTCAATAACCCAATTGTTCATTGACTTTTCCTGGGTTGTTATTTATCTATCAGGAATTCACATCAGAACGAAAAATGATGAACCATCATAAAAACCGTAACCCCAATCTGAACAGAATTTAGAAGAAAAACAGTAAAAAAAAAAAAATAGAATTTATTAACATTTTATCTTAGGTAGCTTGCTGTTAATGACAGGTTTTGGTTGGTAAAAAGCCATGGAGGGATATGTTTTCCCTAATAACCTGCTGGGCCTGAGGTTAAGCATAGATGATCAATTACACTAACATTATTTTTCCCTAATGCATAAACTTGGTGATTGTTTTTCTCTATCACTAACACTAGTGACCGCCATTAAAGTCAGATTGCAGAAGACTCCCTAAATCAGTGAGCTGCCCTATCAATATTAATTAACCCACAGTATGCATAGCAGAGCCTCTCTTTCCCCACCTTCACATTCCAAAGACAGGAAAGGTAAAACAAAGACAGTAAAAGCTAATGTCCCTGTGGGCTGTGAAAATTAACAGCAGGATGTGTTCTTTTTTTTTTTTTTGAACCCCAAAGCCATTTTCAGTCATTAGCTGAATTGCTACATAAATGCTAAGTACCCCTTGTTGGTTTATAAAGTTAATCCCAGCCCAGGAAGAGGCTGGCTTATTCACTGATCATGTGGATCTGAAGTAGAGCAGAAGGCAAACTTTGAGGCACTGTTGCAGGTCCAAAGCTGCATTTATTTTAAACGGCAGTAACAGCATCAGAGAAGCAGAGATTTTTAAAAAGCAGGAAAAAGCATAGTACCCATCAGGATGTGTGGGAAACACACACAAGTTTGGACACAATCAGCTATCAGTCACTGAAAGAGTAAACATTCAGCAGGAGGTGACAGGGAAGCACACTAGAGGCAAACATAAGAAGGAACAGAGCTGTTCTCAGTGATGCAATTGTGAGGTTGTACTGGGGCTAGAGTGTTCAACAACAGGAAAGTAATTGAGTTGTCCATTTTTTGGGAGAAGATATTACATCATATAATGACTTTAAGATGTTATAACAGTTCCACACTCAGAGAAAGTCTGTAGATGTGAATTGAGAAGTTGGGATATATTGTTAAGTCATTGCATCTCCTTGATTAATCTTGTTTTTACTCTGATAAACATACTTCTTTAGTGTTTAAAGTGTCTAGGTATGTGTGTTGGGGTGGGGGGAGATTGGGGCAGAGGCTGAAGAAATTACCCAGTGGTTAAGAGCACTGGCTACTCTTCCCAAGGTCCTGAGTTCAAGCCCCAACAACCACATGGTGGCTTAAAACCATCTGTAATGGGATCTGATGCCCTCTTCTGGCACATAGGTATACATGCAAATAAAGCATTCACACATAAAATAAACAAATAAATCTTTAAAACAAATAAAGTGGCTAGGTAGTAGTTGGTATTTGACATGTTAGTGATATACAGTCAATAACAAGGAGTAGGTGCTTTATGAGCTCCTAGAACCTTAAACAAAATGACCCTACACTCCAGGAACTTACAAGCTATGAAACAGGAAGAATTAAATGGTAGTCAGTCCTCTAGAGTGAAAGATAACGATCAGTTGAGACTTCAGAGGGAGGCTGAGCCCAAAGTGAGTCTGGAATTAGTGACTTGGAAATAGAGCTTCCTCAGTTGTAGGGTGCATGGGTGAGTTGTGGAAATGGGGAGGAAGGCATTCATGAAGCAATCCTTAACATCTCTAGGAAACAACAAGGCAGAGGGGTGGAAAGGGGTGGAAGGGTGGAAGAAGCCATAGCTGCATGCAGCACTAAGTCGTTTCCAGGAGCCCCAAGCACAAAACAAGCAGCACCTGCTCTGATGAGTCCCAGATGGGTGGCCTTTGGACCATTACAACTTCAACTCAAACATGGATGAGATTCTGACAAACTTCAGTTCAGCCAAGTTGGCCTCGTACACAGTACTACAGTAAATACATACCACCTTAAATTGCTCACCTCGTGCTATTCAAAAACATGTATGAGAGAGAATGCACTAGCACCCCTAGCCTAGACCTTACTTCCTTCTGCAGAGATTAAATTCATTGGAAATTTGTAACCATTGTTCAAATGTAGAACTCTGGGTGACTGGTCTCCAGAATTCTCCAGCTTTTCTGAAGCTGCAGAGGAATCTGCTCACCAGGGAAGAGGAGACTCTTCAGACCCCACCAGTTTTTTTTTGTTTTGTTTTGTTCTTAATATGAGGCCCTGTGAAGATGAACCATCAGTTTATACAAGATCTCGCAACTGTGGTTTTAGAGAACCACCTGTGGTGATGAACACCTATAACTTCACAGCTCAGGTGACTGAGACAGGATAGAGAGTTCAAAGCCAGCCTAAATAATGAGACCTTAACTAAAACCAAATAGCTATATAAAAAAAATTGTAGGTAGAGCTATGAAATATTTAGAATCTGGTACAAGCTTATTTAAAGACATTAAAAATACAGCCTCTTTGGAATAGGAGTGTGCCTCAGTGGTATAATATTGTCCTAACATTGATAAGGTCCCAGCTTCCTTTCACAGCACAAGAGTAAATAAACATACACATTTAAAAGTGAATAAATGTGAATAAATAAAGTAGAACAAGCAATGTCTTTCACACAGTAGGGGCAAGATTAAGTGTTTGATGAGCACGGGCAGGTGGAACAATGTGTGACTAGTGGTTTCTCCATACAGAGGAAGAATACACATATAATAGGCTACTGCCACAAACTAGATGTGCAAAGTGACAGCATTCAACAGTGTGCGTGCATGCGTGCGTACCTCTCTGTCTGCATTCACCACACAGATATCTGCCAGCTTTCACTGCAGGTGCAAAAACTCCTCCCCTTTCCTCTTCCCTCCCTCTCCTGTCCAACCAAATAGCAATAGCAAGAAAAGGTCAAAATCAAGCTACATATATGGTTTCCTATTCGCGTAGTGATATGAAACATGAAATCAGTCAACATTTAGGAACTAGAGATTTGGGGTGAGGCTCTATTCTCTTCAGTAATCTGGAGGGCATGTACAGCCTTCCTTTGTGACAAGTAAGCTCACCATAACTTATACCACCTGTGTCATACCACTCTGAATTGTCCTTTGCCCAAATTCTGTTCATTCCTCACCACTGACTTACCATTTTGCATGTGGCATGATGATTATAAGATTATACGTAACAACCAATGGAAGAAAGAACAACTTACTGCAAAAAATCTCCACTCCTATTTCTTAGTTTTAATTCTCAGCCTTGCACACTCACTATTCCACATATGGGTAGAAAAAAAAAAGATTAAGGGAGTTAAGAAATTTCTGGGTGTTTTTCAAATGAAGTGATGCATCTAAGGACAGGAAGCTACACCAAACTCAAGGGCTCATTTGTAAACCAGAGGTGCTTTGGGCAACACAGGGTTCAAGCCTAGTAAATGTAACCAAAAGGTATTAACCCGTCTAAGGTACCACCATCTTAGTATAGTGACATAGTAACTATTAATCTGTTTGCTCTCATGAACATCTCAACAAGTGCATTATATCACATGCCCCAGGGAATCAAAACTGGAAATTCCAACTTAAGATTCTCCTGAGTGTGTGGTACTTTTACATCATGCCCGGTTGAGCCATTAGAAATCAGGTACAGTCTGCTCTAGGCTCCTCACAGGAACCCATACAAGGATATGTGAAGGAATCAATGCCTCATGAGTTGTCTGCACTAACAGGGGAAGGCTGCCCACTATATCCAGGCTGCAGTCTATATCAGGAGTCATGAGAGTAAACAATGGATACCAGTAACTAAATAAAGAGCTGTCACAGGCTCTCTCGAGTGCAGACAACCGCACTTGCATCCCTGTCTTTGTGCAGAGATGTTCTCGAAGCCAGTGGGTCGGCCAGGTGTCAGAAAACCATTCTTGTAAGCCAAACAATCAGGCAAGTCCCAAGCATGCTCGTTTGTGTTCAGGATGGGGCCTGGTGTGCTGGCCAGACTCTGAGCTTCTCTGGTGTCCTGTCCCAGCAACATGCTTCTGTCTTACAAAACCGGCTTTGGCTTTGTGACCTCCGGCACTTTGAAGGTCAGGTGTGAGACGTGTGTTCACGGAGGACAGGTATTTAACAAAATCTGCCTGTGTGATTGTTTTATTTCCCTCTTGCAGAATTACTGCTGGCTCTAAAAGAGTCAAGAACTCAGACTTGTGTGAACTCCTCACACCTTTCCAAATTCAACAAAGCTGACATTTATAGCTTTGTTGAAGCAGAGACATGGCATTTGGCTTCAGATTGTTTGGACTGTGGAGTGTCAGTATAAATAGCTTTGATTGACTTTTGAATCGTGCACATCTGGAAGCAATTTATGGCATTCCAGCTAGATTAAAGAGCATTTTAAAGGAATTTCACCAGCTTCCCCCACCCCTCCTGTTGACCATGGTGAATAAAGTTTCAAAGAGGGTTTAGCTGCTGTTCCTCTTAATGTAGATGGTGATGAAGTCAAACTCCGGCCAAATGCTTGGTGGGGGGAGCCAGCAGCAAAGAGGTTTGTTTTGCTAAGAAAAGCTAGGACCAGAAGTGACTTTTGCTCCACTGTTTTGTTCATGATGACGTGAGAGAGTAAGACTTCGTCCACAGGAAGTTGCTACACCTACACAGAACCCATGAACTCAGTCACTTTCCTAGAGGTCTAAGGATAGGCTTTGGAGAATAAACTACCCATGACTCTGCCACTGCACTCAGCCAACACAAAGCCCTGGATCTGCACATGGGCAGTAGCTGAACTCATCAGCCTGCTAGATCTTCCACACCCACACCACCAGGGTGAGGTCTCTAGCACTGCCCTGACTAGCTCACTCAATACTACATCCAGATCTACTATGCTGCATAGGTGAGGGGCAGGACCAGCTCTCCCACATACAGCAGGTAGAGAAGAAATTGTTTTGTTTTGTTTAAGTCACCAGAGATAGTAAGGAATAGCCCAGCCAGGTAGGATTTTCCCTATTTAGACACAGAGAAAATGAGGTTCTGTTTGGCTATAAATCTAAACAGATTCTCCCAAGAGTTACCTCTCACCCCCCACTGTAAATATGCACTACCTTTGCACACAGGGTATCATAGGTAAAGTTATGTCCCACTACCTCTCTGAACCTCAGCTTACCTACTTTGTGATGTCATCCAATAGTCATAGGGGTCAAGAAATGTATGTAAAAAGGCAGCTGCCTATAAGATGGAAAACATAATGAACTCAGTGGAAACTATAGTTATGGCAGTTACTAATGGAAACTTTTCTGGAGGGTGGAGGTAAGAGGAGAGTTTTCTCGGAAAGGAGATATGCCATGAGTCTCTATTCTAAACAGGAAAGTTGAATATCCATCATTAGCTTAGGTGCCTGTGCTTGCAGAGAGATTGCCACTGCAGTGCCAAGGTCAGTGTGGCACGTCCTCTCCTCAATGATGCATGGGTCACTGTGGCCTTTCACTCTTTCCTCTTCATCACTGAAGGAAAGTGATGAAGCAGAGCCAACAAGGAAGCAAATTGGCCTAAGAATCATGTAAAGTGCAATTTAGCACACACATTCTGCTGCAGAAAACCGCCTTTGTTTCATTATATTAGTTTCTCAGGGATTTCTTTCCTGGGTTGGCATTTCACTGTGGAAACCTGTCCCCTTTTTCTTAACCTAATGAGGCAGTTTTTACATTTTAAGAACAATAGAGAGAAACATGAAGAGTGATCGATTCTTTAGTTGAGATTTATGAACTGGAATCTGGAGCCTTGCTGACAACCCCTGCAGATGATTCAGAGAGAACAGGAGGCAAAAACCTGTGTTGTTTTTAGTAAAAGTAGAAAGAAATCTAATTACTGAGACCATAGGATGAAAATGCCCAATTGGGGGCTTGACTTGCCTTCTAATTTGGGTTCAGAAAAACCCACGGACAAAGGAGCAGCAGTTTTGCTTAAAGGTTTGGAACTGACTGGAAAGACTGCCCTGGAACTTTTTGTTGACATGAATTCTGGCTGTTTTAGCCCCGCTCTGTCTCACCTTTTCCCACACAAAGGTACAGGCTTTACAAAAAGATATCAAAATAAAACTCAGCTATGTATGTACCCACGGTCAGTTTTCATGGTCTGTATTTGATTAGAGAGGTGCACAGGAAACAAAGAGGGGTGGAGCAGGGGAGAAGTGGGGAGCTAGGCATGTGAGGTTCTGTGGTAACAGCTGGAAACGGTCAGAGCAGAGATAAAACCTCAGTGGAAAATGGGCCCCATTTTAGACAAGCCGGCAGCTTGAGCCTGGTTGAAAGCAGTTAGAGTCTAACTCAATGTTCCCCCAGCTTACTCATTCTTTGAAAAAATTTTATTATGTTGACTTACATAGTATGTGTATGTATGCCACAGTTCACAGGTGGAGGTCAGAGGACAAATTACAGGAATTCATTCTTTCCAGCCACTGTGTGAGTCCAAGCAATTGACTGCATCGGGTTTGGCAGTGAGCACCTCTGTCAGAAAAGCAGTTGAAGCAATCCCTTACTTGTTCTTTGAATGCAACAAATCCTAACATCCCTCCAGTGTGCTAAGACTTATTATACAAAGCAATAGGGTCAGAGAGTTGGGACACACACAACCTCAGAGGTGGCACACTCTGTGGTGTGTGGACATTTAATGACTAAACATGTGGTGAGTTAAATGGTTAAAGATGCTAAGTTTGCTAAGGTCAAGAAACCTCTTCAGGATGAAAGCTGAGACTCAGTTGGGAAGACATTGCTTCCAATTTGCCACATCTATCACCATGGTAGGTCTGGTTGGTTGAATGTTGGACACCAAAAAGAATTCTGTTTTCTTGAGGCTTGGCTCACTAGTTACCCAGTGTAAAGATACATAAAGTGTTACCGTCAATGTCATTAGACAGGAATACAGAAGCTAGGGACCATTGGCATGTGAGTTTACTTTTTGCATGTGGTTATTTTGTGTGTGAGTGTGAATAGTCACTCATATGCCCAAGTCCTCCTGTACCAACTGAGGTCAGAGGACAACTATGCCCAAGTCCTCCTGTACCAACTGAGGTCAGAGGACAACTTCGGGAAGTTGGTTCTCTCCTTTTATGATGTGTATCAAGGGGATTGAACTTAGGCTATCAGGGCTTGGTGGCAAGTGCTTTTACCTCCAGAGTCATCTCAATGGCCTTTTCATGACTCTTATAGGAATTTGGAATAGGCCCATGAGCAACTTAATTACGTATGAATCTTAGCTAGAGAGAAGGCAGAATAGTTGTGTACATAGGGATAGAAAGTGAAGGAGAGACAACCATGTTCAGAACGGAGCTTGATTTGGAGAAAGAGGGAGATGTTATCAGCGGAAGACAGCTTTATGGTGACATTTTCCTGGAATGGTAGGTGAGTCTGGCTAGAGAATGGAGATTGTGCGCACAGTTTCATATTCTAGTCTGGAAATACTGTAGAACACATAGTGGCATCAGCTCTGTCAAGAGATAAAGTACACTGAAGAGATCTTTGGAGCAAGTACTCAGAGAATATTACTATGGTAATATTGATCATGTTTTCCTGCTTGCCCTCTCCTCTCCTCTGTCTTTCCTTCCCACTCCCTGGCCTTTCTCTTCCTCACATCAGCCCATCCCCCATTCTTCCCAGCATGCTCACCATTCCTTTAGGGGACTTGCCTCAGAGTGGAACCCCATGGGTGAGTGGGACACATTGTTGCAGATTCTAGTTTATCAGGAATGTTCAAATCAGCTGAATCAGCCATCAAATAATTAAATTTTATAGCAAAGTTTATTAAACTCTTTGATGATCAAGAAAAAAACAAGCAACCTTCTGGCCATGTTCTTTCTAGACTATCACAGAAGTACTATGAGATAGGCAGTCTGTCTGGCATAAGGTCTACCCACCAGTCCTATCTGCTTAAGTAATTTAAAGACAGCCCGCATCTCAGGAGTCCACTGAGGCTATATGTCTGTTTCCTTCCTCATATTTTCACCATTCAGAACAGTCTTCCAAGGGGAAGGAATTGTGAAATGTCCGTTTAGTTTAGCAAAAGATTAAATCTTGTTATGAATTTTGCATTTCATTAGAAGTTCTGGCAGGGTGGGTTGGTGAGCCGTGTGTTATCATGCTGACGTTCCCTGTGTCTATCACCATCTCCAAGGTAGGGAGTGCTGCTTGCCACCTTCAATACCTCACCTGCGAAGTGAAACTTCCACAGCCCTGGCCTTCTCTCCACAGTGTCGTTCATGGTGGCTATTTAGCCTCTAAATATTTAAAACCAACATCTGCACTTGCATCTGGAAAGCTTGTTGAAGAGGTTCTTGAGCTCTGGCTCTCAAATTCTGTCTTTATGTCCTAGCTCTAGTGGCTTTTCTCAGTCCCTGAAACAGAGGGATAAATGGAGCATGTTCCAGAAAGCAATCGAGTAGGAGTGTGTTTGGGAACTCTGAAGGTCAGAACCCTTTTCCTCCTGTTATGACACACTCATAATTCACGAGATGACATCTGCTTGCCTAGCTAAGGCCTTCTTAAAATTCCTCCCTTTTTCCTCAGCCTAAATTCCTCTTTAAGATTTGAAGTCCTCGGGGACAGTGTGTCATTTCCCATCTCCTGACCTGAAGTCAATATAAAAAGCTTAACTAATAATAAAATAACTAAGAGGTTGGATTTGTTTGTGCATAAATAATGAGAATGAATATAATACAGACTGCTATGGGAAACCAGGAGCTCAGGGATAAGTTTGCTTGCAGGAGTGGAGGCATTGACACCACGGTCAAGAAACAGGGGAGTGCAGAACATAGAAGAGGGGAGACATCTGAGCTGACCAAGCAATCAGAGTGTGACATTTACTAGTCAGCTGCCCCTGCACATACAATCATTGGCTGAGCTTCCCTTCCCCGGCAGTGACAGCATCAGGAGTGGAAGAGACATGTGTGACACACTGGTCTACCCAGTTTTCCATAAAGTTTTTCGTATTTAATAGTCATGAATAGTTTTAGAATTTCCATCATATTCATAATCTTGTTGCTGTCAGTGGAGGCATTGGGAATGTGTGCTAACTCTCACAACTGTCTAAAGCTAGGGCTAAGTCAGTCATCTCGGGCAGCATGCAGCCAATTTTCCACTGGCTTTGTAGCCCTTTTCTCTGTACCTGGCTCTTGATCCAGCTGACCAGGACCTTTCTTTATTGTATGGGACTGTCAATCACTGTCAAGACTAGAGAAATTATATCAAATCCAGGCACTGATAGAGAAATTACACTCTTGAGTGCTCTCCTTTGTGCAATGTGATAGACACCAAATAAAACAACACAGTTGTGAGAATCTAATCCACTGTGTGATTGATTAGTTACCCATGTTCCCATTAGCTGCAATGATTTCTTCTATTCCTTTTAAGGTTGAACTTTGATTTCTTAATAAAATTTACTGCCCTGAACACTTCACTTCGTTGCAATTAAGAGCACAAATGAACATGAACTTCACTGTGGGACTCTGTAACTCCAGCTCTTCCATTGTGTTTAATCTACACACCAGACACATTTACTGCAAGCATTTATGTCTTCAGGGTTATCGCAGCACAGAATAGATTTTCTGAGTCCTTTAACACTGCTATAAGGATATGGGCTGGGTTGAAAGCTTCATGTGAGCCCACCATTCTTACTCACCAACTGGCTTTCTAAGGAAGGGGTACACATTGACAAATACTGGCATATTACTTTGTTTGTGAAGCTACAGGAAAAAAGGATTATTTGTGAAAGTATATTTCATCCTCCATAGTGTGTAACCATGCTTTTCCGTTTTCCTGACTTATTGAGGTATAATTAACAAATGAAATCATATAAATTAAGGTGTTCACCATGGTTTGGTAATATATGCTTTCTGACATTATGCACACTTACTGTAAGCTTTTCTATCTTCAGAATTACTTTGACAAATCATCTTATTTGTGGCAAACTGAGTTACAGGTACATCTATTACCTCACATGATTTCCTCTGTGTGTCTGTCTGTCTGTCTGCCTCTACATTCCTCTCTTTCTCTCTCTCTCTGCATTTGTGTATGTGTGCCTATCTCTGTGTGTCATCTCTCTCTCTCCCTCTCTCTCTCTCTTTCTCTCTCTTTCTCTCTCTCTGTGTGTGTGTGTGTGTGTGTGTGTTTCTATGTGTGTATATGTCTGTCTGTCTGTGTCTGCCTGTGACTGTCTCTCTGTGTGTATCTGTCTCTCTCACACTGTGCATTTGTGTATGTGTGTGTCTGTCTATCTCTGTATGTCTCTCTTTCTGTGTGCATGTGTATGTCTGTCTGCCTGAGTGTTTGTGTGTGTGTGTGTGTTCATATAAACATGTAAGATGTAAGCACCGAGTGAAGTTTGAGTATAGAGCAATCAGGTATGATCCCCGGGTTTGTTCTTCTGTGTGACTCTAGCCTCCCACAGTCTGGGTCAACATGCATCCTATTCTGTCACCTCAGACCCTGCCAACTGCCATTCCCCTCCCACTCTTGAAATGTTCTCACATCTCCTGTCAAAGCTTCATAGCTCTGTACAAGAAGCACTTCCTGTCCCTCATGAAGAACCAAGGAAAATGTTGAAACTCTGGGAGTGACTTTATGAGCCAGGTGCTGTGTGACACCTTGGTGAGGAGGCTTGAAGCCCTTAGGGGAAGGCCTCTCAGGGGAGTTTAAGTTTCAATACTGCTTTAAAAAATGATCACTTGGTGCTTTTATTATTAAAATAACCTTAATTCACCAAAACCATGTTTTGACAAACACTCATTCTAAGATTATTGGAATCCATTTCTTTTTTTAATGTTAAATTCACAAGCTGTACTTCTATGACATAATTATTTAGCAGACACATAAAATGTGTATCTGGTCATTCTTAACTGGCCCATTTATACATGGGCCACATAAAATTTGCATTCTTACACCAGTGACTCATTTATTAATAGTCATAAATACACTGGGCTGCCAGCCAAATGCACTTCAGCGTCTTGTAACCTGAGAATGGTCAGCAGGGATGCGAAATGGAGTGTGTGTATGCTTTAAATAACATTTCTTAAACACTCTCTTTCAAAGGGGGTTGGAAGTGAGTCAATTTTTTTTTAACAAAGGAAAGAGGAAATTTTTGAGTGATGTATTAATAGATCCAGAAAGAATGTCTTTCTCTAAAAGTTTATTCTCGCTGTGGAGTTTAGGGGGAGAGAAAGGAAAGTGGGTGTCAGAATTGTTCTTTCTCATTTTTTTTAAAAGAAGCTACTTATAATAATACCAGGAATATTTCTAATGAGTTTTCCATCCAAAAGAACTGTGTTTCATGGCTGTGTTTCCCTGAGAGTAGCAGAGGTTTGCCCATGGGTCAGAAAGGCAAATGGGAGCCTCGAGCCTTGTTCAGGAGGTTACACAGAGGTAATAAACGGCAATGGCTTTACGAATATTGAGGAGAATTAATAACACCTTATTCTGTGGTTTATTGAAGAGACGTGTGATTGACACTGTTCAGAACTCCCCAGTGGCTCTAACAGAAGCCACATGTGAGGGAGGACACAGGGCACAGCCCTCCTTACTGGGGAACTGATGCTTTGCAGGCCTTTAATGTGTTTTCTTCTTAAGAGTTACAGTCTAATCAGTTGCTTTAAAGTAAATGAAAAAGGATTCAACAAAAGAACAAAACAAACAAGAACTAAGCCTAGAGAATACTTTTAAACAACAAAAACCTTTCAACTCTTAAGGGGCTCTTTTCTTGTTTTTTGAACAAGTGTTGAATAAAAGCCTTACACCCGCACTATTACCTTCAAAGATGACAGATAATTGTGACTTTAGATGTGCGTGTGACTCTTACATGAATTTCTTATGCCTTGATTCAGAAAAAATGTGGGTAGTTGTTGTCCTTTGGTCAGCTCTTGTAACTGTCAAGCAAGGCATAATTGGCTCAATCCCCTTCGTAGGTCTGTGCCTAGTGTTCTATCCATTGGACCTAGGCAATAACACTTTGTGTCGTTAAATAATAGAAGGGATGAAGAAAGATAACCCCTGTATGCTATAGGGATATAAAATAATTGTGAGTTTTTGCTGTAGAAATCAGAGCTTGAACTTGGGAGTTCCACATACCTATGTGTGTTGCCATCACATGTTTAACTTACAATTAATGTTTCAAATCTATTTAGAGTTTTAACTGAGTCTCTCTTGTTTATGTAGTGTACAAAAATAATAAGTATACAAATTTTATATAAATAAACTTTGATTAAAATAAACATGACTAAGAGCCTCTTCACAGAGGCAGTAGAATATAGAAGTTGTGGAGGGAAATGGGCTATGTAAGACCAGTCTTGTATCCTCTGGCCATGCCTTTCTCAATATAAGTCCCTTCTCTCCTGTATACATCTTTAATCTAAATATAAGCCCTGTGAACTTGAGGGTTATAGTTTGAAGAGCACAAGGATCTTATTTCTTGGAGAAACGGATTATAATCCATGGCCCCTCGAAGACAATGTACAGAGATCTGAAAAACATTGTCTGATGATCCCAGGAAGTCCAAGAGAAGGCAGGGATGTCAGGCTAGTAGATACTTAGTCCAAAAACCCAGGTAATAGAGCTGGGGTATCTTCCAGATAAACTAATAAATTCTCCTAGCTCATCGGGTTCCAGCCAATTGGCCAGAGGCAAAGTTGTGAGGCACAGGATTTTGAATTAATGATTAAGGTAGGAGGGCTGAGCTGATTATGGGAGGTGCCAGGCCAGCCTTGGAAAGGTAATTCTGGGTTGTATAAGAACTCAGGCTGCATGTGGGTCCTGAACAACTGGATCAGGTGCTATCCTAAAAGCTGCTGCTTGTTTGAGGGATATGTTCTTCTAGCTTGGCTGCCTTGTCTAGCCTCAGTGGGACATGATGTACCTAGCTCTTCAGGGACTTGATGTGCCAGGGTAAGGAATTACATGGGGGTGGGGAGCTCCACCACCTCAGAGGAGAAGGGGATGGGGAAAGGATGTGGGAGAAGGTGACTGGGAGGAAGGGCAGTGAGCAGGATGTAAAGTGAATAAATGAACAAATGTTTTAAAAATTAAAAAAAAAAAACATACTCTAAGTTAATTAAACAATCTTCATTAATAAAATATATTACAATCATCTCAATTTAAAAAAAAAAGAATTCTAGCTGAGCAAGCCATGGAAGGAAACCAGTAAGCAGCACTCTTTGCTGTCTGCCTCCAGCTCCCAGCCTGAGTTCCTATCCTGACTTCTCTCAGTGATGGGCTGTGACCAAGACGTGAAAGGTGAAACGAGCCCTTTCTTCCCCACTGTAATTTATCATGGCCGTAGAAAAGTTACTAAGGCACCAGGCATTCCTCAGGACGTAGAAAATGGGGTTCTAGCAGTATGTCTGCTTTGTCAACACTATAAGCTTTGCTAATAAATCTTCAGAGAGCCAATCAGTACAGATGCAGAGAAAGGGATCTCCTTCCCAGTCTCTTATCTTCCTATCTCTCTCATTCTCTCTGTCTTTGTCTGTCTCTCTGTCTCAGCCTCTCTCTCTCTCTCTCTCTCTTTCTCTCTCTCTCTCTCTCTCTCTCTCTCTCTCTCTCTCTCTCTCTCTCTCTCTCTCTCTCTCTCTCTCACACACACACACACACACACACACACACACAGAGGATTCAATTGAATATATACATTGCAATTCTTGATTACTTTTAACTGAAGAGAAGTGAGCTCAGCTGCTATGTTTGGCTCTGGAACACTTACTTGCTAGCACTCAGCAGGGAGAACTTGCCTCATTAACTTACCCTGTGCCCAGAGACTTACACTTTTCCTTCAGACTTACTCGTGTTTCATTATCAGACCACCGTGTCACTACAAACCCCAGTATCTCCTGTGGCAAATGACTCTGTTTTTGTAAATTTACCATTTGCTGGGACTTCTGGAGGCACTGCAGCCATGAGCTTTACAGATTACTTACTGAAAGGAGTCTGGGAGTTATTGCTATCCATCGGTAATTAGGTAGTTCCAAGGAAAATAATAAAACTCTTTTGTGCCTGGGAGATCAGAATGGCGCACAGTGGCTCATACTAGTCAGCTGAGTAATTATGTAATTACACAAGAAGGGAAAGAAAGCCCTTCAGATTGTTTTTCCTAAGAGGCACTTTTGGAAGAGTTCCAGCCCATCAGGTACTTATGTAATTAGGTCAGGGCACAATCCATAAGGAAAGACTGGGGGAAATCATTTTAAAAATGTTTATGTAAAAGACCCCAGTGGAAGAAGAGAGGGAGTTCTCAAAGGATTCTTGCAGACGCCATACACAGCATTGGGAGGGACAGCACATACTAGTACACAAAGCATGCAGACTACACACAGTGTCAGAGGCCATGGTACATATCAGTGACTCCACATACTGTGTTGCCAGCCTTAGTGCATACTATTGAACTGAGGTCATTCACATGTGGGTCCACAAGGGACAGGTATTTAGGGGGTCCCACATTTAGGGGTAAACACCATGACATACTGGGTTCATAGTAATTAGTGCCTCCTAGGTACTCAATATGGTGAGTACTGGGTTTTCCCTGCTATTGCAGATGAGTCTCAAAGAATTTGAACTCAAGTCCCCAATATTCCAGCTGCAGCTTTCCCCACAGCACCATACTGTTCAAGAGCACTTTCAGTTTGAAATTCAGATGATGCCATGCTTACATAGGCCAATATGTCAGGTTTTTAAAATTTTATCCAAACAGTGGCCATCTCAGGTCCCTTCTGGATTTACTACATGGTTGTTGTAAATTGCTATAGCTTGAAGAAGGCTGGGTAACCAATGCAAATCACCTTTGATAGATATACCAGATTTTCAATGGAGGTATTTGTGGGCATTTGAAAGGGCTATATTATGATGTCAGAGAATCTGTTTCATTATATAGACTTGCTTGTTGCAGTTCTTAAGAAATGCTTATAATTGTGCTGGCATTTTCAGGACAGTCATATGGCATTGTAAATCTTGTGATAATAGTCAACTGATTTTCTCTGGCCAAAGACACTAACACTCAGATTTCTTTACATTTTATCTGACGGTTCTGGTTCATCTACCCATGCTTTTAAAGTTTTAAAGGATTAGGGAAATGTATTTCAGAAGAGAAAGAAGATAAGGCCGGTTTAAAACTTTTGTTCATTGAAGATGTAACTGTCCCCAGTGCAGAGTAGATGATCCATTCCTTTCAGAATGTGAAGTCTGGAAGTTCAGGCAAGAAGTGAATGGTGGAGCTCTTTAGGGCTGCCATGGACTGAAGTCAAAGAGAGTGACAGAAAGTTAGCTGGTACAGGAGAAGTGGAGAAAGGTCCTCAGGGGCACAGTCAAATCTGGGCACACCCTAGAATTTGTGGAACTTCATTTGAAATTGTCAAAAAGTTTGCCAAATTTGATGAAGGTTTCTAAGAAATTCAGTGTTGAATCCAACAGAGTGTGTGCACATTGGGATGGCCAGTTATATAGGCTGTCACACCACTTTAGTGTCCTTTTTCCAGCTGAGGTCCTTTTCCTGAGAGATGCTAGAAGTCTGTCAATGAGGCCATGATTTTATTATGGCCATGCAAGCATGCTTCAAGTGACACTCTTTAGATGGCATGTTGGAACAATGGTGGAAGAATGGAGCCTAAGAGATTCCTTCCCACCATCTCTCATGCTGGTGCTATGAACCTGAGTCAGGAAAGTGCTCATTTACACAGCTGGGTGGAGCTGCTTCTGAGTGCTCAACACAAACTATTTGGTTGTCCTGAAATGATTTGTGTCTTACACAAAGATAACTCTCAATGAGGAAACCCATGGCTAGTTAGTTACTCAAATGAAACTTTACTTACTGGGTAGAGATGCAGGGCAATGGCAGAGTGCTTACCTTGTTTGCATGAAGTCATAATTTCAGTTCTTATTGCCAGGAAGCAAAACAAAACAACAACAGCAACAAAACTAACAACAACAAAAAAAAAAACCCAAAATAAAACACTAAAGCTATCTAAAAAAGATAATATTTTGAAAAGTTAAAATTATGTCCTATGACACTAAAATGAAACAATTTGGTTTAGAGAAACATATTGCTTCTATGTGAGTCACTTTGTACCACTTGATCTTGTTTATGGCAAATAACTTGAAGGGAAAGACTTTTTCAGGCTCAGGGTTAACAGGATTCAGTCCATAGTCCCTTAGCATAAGATCTTGAGGAGAAAGAATCATGGTGGCAGGGGCCTATGTGAGAAGAACCTGTTCACTTCATGATGGATGGAAAACTGAGCAATAAGCGACTACATCTGTGATAGTCATCAAGGCCTGCACATATTGATCTACATCTACCAGCAATGCTCCTAAAGGATCTACAGTGTCCCCACAAACTGGTAACCATCTAGTCAAGCATGAGCTGTGGTCATGTTTCACATTCTAGTCATAAAGTTAGGCACCATTCCAGAACACAAGTACAGAAACTCCATGCTGTGTCCCACCCCACCAAGGCACTAGTGTCAACCTTTCAGGGATGTTTGAGTCCCCTTCCTAACATTTCTAAATGATGTGTTCATACAGTTCAGCTTGTCATTTTAGACATCATTTGCTGGTTTGTAGTTATAAGTGACAGCGTTTAGCCCTCCCACATTACATTTCTGTGTCCATTGTCTTCCCTTCATTTGCCTGTATATGTTGCAATTCCCAATCGATCTTTCATATTTATATATATATATGACCACACAAATGTGAAGGGATCATATGCTAGGATATTTCTTTCTTGGGTACATTAGTTTGGTTCTCAGAAACCATTTCAACCTCTAAATGCAATTTAATGTTTTAATTCTCTCCAGTTTAAATGTTCTTACACTTCCCAGCTATTAAAACAACTGTGTTGGCATCTTTCACTTACTGCTGTCTCCTCTCCAGAGCCATCTAATCTTGTAGATTTACATCTTTTTTTTGCTTAGGTAGAGATAAACGTGTATTCCTGGGCATGTTGTGTTTAACAAAGTTGAGTATGGCTTTCTGCGTGGGGCCATGAGAAAGGAAGGAGTTGGGTTCTAAGAAAGAATGATAGCTTATCCAGGGGAAAAGCAGGTGTTGAGATAAAGCAGAGCTTAAACTACTTGCCAAGACTATTAATAAACAGAAAAAGTACAGAGGAGGAATGGGAGACTGTAACCGCCATGGTAAGTATTCTACTTGTGAATGTGGGAGAAAGGAGATATTTCTGGCAATAAAGTAAGACTTGACCTGTTTGTTTTGAGAACCAGGACACTTATTACAACTTTCAAAGAACTGTCTGAAAACATTTTGTATCTAAACTCTAAGAGTTTAGCTTCTTTGAGTCCTAAATGCCTACCTGTAGTAGATGGGAAAGCTAGAGTATTTGTGAAAAAAAAAAAAAAAAAAAAAACCTTTGGCTTAGTGAATGCTTGTCAACAGAGCTACTGAGAGCCCTCCATTGAGAGCTATATCCAGTCCTGTAAAAACATTAAAAAGGAGTTTAAGGATGCAGCAATACCAATTTGTTGTTATATACATATGTGTATCGAATTGTCACCATTTACCCCATAGATTTGAGTGATTACATAATGCTGCATGTTCATCTCAGTCAACATTGTTAAAGATGCTATTGTTTATGAGAACAGTGAGGAACCAGAAGAGTTCTGGGCTATTGCATTGATTGCTGGGCCATCATCAGTCATATTTCTTCACTATGGATGGTCAATGTTTCACTTAGAAGTCAAACTCACAAACAGATTAAAACATGAGTGTAGTGTGTGTGTGTGTGTGTGTGTGTGTGTGTGTGTTTGCATGCATGTGCACACGTGCGTGCGTGCATGCACACATCCATAGAACAGGAGATGAGTTAGACTTCCTAAGCTTTGTTCATCTGATCTCATGGAGGATGCAGCCATCATTCAACTACCTCTATCTAAGGGACCATTCTTATGCTAGACCTGTTGCCTTGAAGAAGTGAGTACTTGAGCTGGTCTCCTTTACAGGATAAGAAACATTTCTGCAGTGTGAATGTGATGTGGAGATTTGCCCTCTTCTGTACAACTATTACCAGGAACTTGAGGAGAAGAATCTGTGGGGCTCACTGTATACAGAGTCACCACAAACTTGATTGTGGGATATTAGGGCAGAATTATTATGTAGGATGTAAAATGGACTGCTACAGACACACAAGTCTAGAACAGGATAGAAGTTCATGGAAAGTGAGAAAGTGGATGCTGAGGTCATGGAAATAAAAGGAAGAAGGGAACCCTAGAGTGACTGTGAGCATGGAAAGATGGAGAATATGAGGTAATACACAAGAAAGCCATGGGGCATATGCAAGAGGGGCAGGACACTGTGGGCATCACTGGTTCATGTATGCATTCCTGCATTGATGGTGATTCATTGAGAGCTAGTGGGCAGGAAAAGCACCCATCTGCAGACATGGACAGAGTAAGTTAACGGCTAGAAGTAGGAAAGTAGACAGGGGAATGTTAGCAGTGTAGGTCCAGACTAAAGAAAGAATAACAGGGATGGAAGAGTCTGCAATGGAAAAAGTTCATTGGCCAGTAATGATTACTCACAAGTGGTTTGGTTCACTTGACACTACATCACCAAGAGTGATTTAAAACTTTATCAACAGAAGATGATGAAGTGATTTATACTCAGTCTGATGACTCCTGTCATGGGTCCTAAGTAGTAGTTGTTTCTTGTCCCATTCTCATTGGAACCTAGTAGCAACTCTTAAATCATTACCAAGCCTTTATAGTGAAGAGAGCCATACCATTAAAGATAACATTGAGATAAAAATAGCTTCTACTCTGAAGGTGAGAATTCAGTGAATTAGTATTTGAAGTCATGTAGGAAGTCTTCTGGGACCTGACAAGGCCAGTGAAATTTCTGCAACTCATTAGGGGTTTCTGGGTTGCTTTACTTTTGGTTTTTATATTCTCCTTTAAAACATCAAATTTGGCATTTTAAAACATGCTCAGAAAGTGATCACCAAAGTGAGAACTGCTAACATGTATCCTGTGGAACAGCTAGATTCACATCCAGAAGCTAATAAGTGGGAGTTTATGAGTAAGATTTATGAGTGGATCATATCATGTAGGGTCCTGTATATTTTTCCTCCAAATGTATTCATTGTACATCTTTCACTAGCTGCCCTCTCTCTCTTCCTACACTGAATATGTCTGCTTCTCACACCACAGAACCCCTGCCAGAGTCCTGGCTTACTGGAAACATTTAGAATTCCAGGCCAACAATGGTTTCTAGCATTTGACTACATGCTCACTGAGAAGCAAAGAACAAACTTCCTTCCACAGCATTTCAGTGACCAATCTTATCAAACACTTATCTTAGAGTGGGCAGGGTATGTGAAATTGTACCTTGCTAGGTAAGTAAGGGAGCAAAAAATATGTGCACATTAAAAAATAAAATCCAAACAGAAGCAATCTATGCTCTTGACTACCATAGTAAACTATGTCCCAAATTCTATGATAACTTGTTCCTCTAATAGATAGTAGCCACACACACAGAAGGAGAGAGAAACTAGTTATGTAGTAAATATAAGTATATTTTTTTTACAACCTGGCCCCTGTGAGGACAGCAGGTGAAGTGGTTGAGAAGTGATATATTCTCATAGTTAGGCTTTTATTGCTGTGAAGAAACACAATTGAACACAGCAACACTTATAAGGGAAAATACTTAATTGGGTGGGGTTGGTTTACAGTTTCAAAGGTTTAGTCCATCATTGTCATGGCAAGAAGCATGGCAGCATGTAGACAGACATGGTACTGGAGATGGAACAGAGAGTTCTACTTCTCCATCTATAGGCAGCAGAAGGAGACTGCCATACTATGCCTATATTAAGCTTATGAGACCTCAAAGCCTTCTGCCACAGTGACAATCTTCCTCCAACAAGACCAGACCTCCTAATAGTGCCACTCCCTATGGGCCAAGCGTTCAAACACATGAATCTATGGCATAGCAATAGAAGCATGGTTTAGAAGAACTAGGGTGAATTAGAAACAAACATCAGAAATTTCATAAAGGACATGGAGCTTGAAAATCTTAAGAGACAAGACAGATTGAGCAGGATCAGAGATATTAGCCATCCTCAAGGTTGCAGGATTCAACCTTCATTAGCATGCTTTCTTGGCTGTATGAAGACATACGTGAATTGTAACTCAAATACTTCATGGCCAAAGACAAAAAGAACCAAGTAAGCTGTGGCTTAAGAGGCTTTATGAAACTGAAACGCATGTAGATCTAGGAAGCCTAGCTTACTCATCACATGTGAAAATAACTTAGGATATTCTTGATAGTGTGGTAGATTGAGTCCTCAGTATTCCCCAGATCTACATCTTCAAGGCTTTGTCTTTATAATGTGGTGCTCTTGAGAGAATGTCAATTCTTGGAAAAGTGGAGCCTGGTCACTAAGGATGCACTGTTGACGGAATTGTACAGATACAACCTTTTCTTCTGTCTATCTCTACACTTGGCCAGAATATAGGCAACTCTGATTCACTGTATCTTCCTGCCATGCTATGCCATCTTAGATCCAAAAATCAGGAGCCATTAGACATGGGCTGAAGCTTCCAAAACTGTAAGCCAAATGAGCTGCTTACATGTTTGTGTTGTTGTAACAGGAAGCTTACTGGTTCCATGGTCACAGCTCATGTTAGCATTGCAGGACTGCTTCTTTCTAGGAGCCTTCCATATTCTCCGCATAGCCTCCCTCCTCTTATCTCCCTTCCTTTCCTCTTTCCCCTCTCCTCCCCTCCCTTTCTCCCCTTCTCTTTTCTTTCACACACACACACACACACACACTAGGCACTAGTTCCTTGATACTTTATTGCTTAAAGGAAAAGAGGCACCCTCAAAACTCTTTCTCCCCTTTTAAATCCACAATTAATTATGAGTGTAAACTAGAAGCCTTCACTCACACTGAGACTTTATTCTGAAGGACACTTCTTGTTTCTGCTTTGTATCAAACTCAATTACTTATCCCATGATAGTAAGCTTCCTGGGGTAAGGACCTGGGTTTGTTTTGCTTGTGTTTGCCTCCTATTTAATCCACAGTAGTTTATTTTATTTAATGTGAATCACTGTAAATGATTTAAGTTGAATTGAATCAAATCTAATGGAATCCTTGGCAGACATCCTTAAATTTTGAACACAAAGCAGTGTACTGACATTCTAGCTAGTCGCTTGCTTAAAGAAAATCAGAAGACTGTAATCTATAGAGAGAAACAGTTACAACATTTTCAAGATGACTTGCAAGCATATAAGGGAAAATGTGACCTTTACCAACAGTACCTCTGTGTTCATCTTGGTAGACTGCTATTGGATTATTAGTAGGTTGTGAGTCACTGCTTCCAATGTCAGAAAATAAATGCTTAAAGCTTCAGTGGAGAGCCTGCATCACATGGGAAAGTGCACCAAGGCTTCAGTATGTGGGTAAATCTGCTCTCAGTCACTGGCCCAAGGTTGTAACCATATCACAATGGCCATGAAGCACTCCTTATGCATCTCACAATACTTTCTTTAGATTCTAAAGTTTAGAAAAACAAAACAAACCAATAAGGTGTCAGGGACTTTCACAATTCTATTTATAAATGTTTCCTAAGATTTCACACTGAGCAAGGAGCAGAACCTTCCAAGCCTGGTAGGGGTTTGGGGTATTCACAGAGAAATAACTCTAGCGTTCTGGCTCAACTCTGTTGCTATACTCAATGAACAAACAGAGGCTTGGCAGGGAGTGCAATGGGTATACAAAGAACTGCGCTCTGTAAGGCTGAAGTGTGGCCTCTTAGACACAATCCTAATTCAGTAACTTATAATTCACTGTATTTATGCACAGAGACCTGCGAAGGACCAGAGCTATGAGTGTGTTAATGTATGGTGTATAATACATGAATGAATGGCTTCTTGAGAAACTGGTTGTCTCTTCCTGGAGAGAGTCATCTGCATACAGTCATAAAAACAGTGTGAGGCAAAGCATAAGAGGACCACAGAGAAATCCCAGGATACTTCTGCCATGGATGTCTGTACGGGCCCAGTGAAGGTGATGATCTGTACTGAGACTTCTCATCCCGGTCTGCCTGTGGATGGAGATAGAAGGCTACTTAGAACAAAAGACACAAGGTGAGCAAGGACAGTGATGTTCCACTTCTCTGGGGAGAAACAAGCAGAAGGAATCTGAGAAACCAGGACACTGCAGCTGCTGAAGAGGACAAAGCCACAAGGGAGGAAATGTACATGGAAAACTCTTCCTGCAGAGTAATTTTGCCCAAGGCTAGTCTGTCCTGCTCGGGAATCTGCAAAAAAAAAAAAAAAAAAAAAAAAAACCCACATTATTTATGTGCTAAGACCAGCAAATGTCGAAGGCCAAGAGGAGCTGAGAGTTATTGAGCTAGTTCAGAGCAATCTCGATTATTGAAAATGAGTGAAATTGAATTCCACTTCCTACAGAGTCATTTATTGAGAGACAAAAGCAATTAATATTGAAAATAAAATAATTGTGAACTTCTGAACTAAATTACCATGCATGCATAATGTAGTGTCACGTCAGTCTTTGAATGCTTCCCACATTAGGAAATGCAAGGCTGGTCTCTAAACTGCAGCCTCCTCCAACCTTAGCATTTCTTTCTTCTCCCTTTTCCAGAAAGAGGGTCACAAGAGTAGCAAAACCATTGCTCAGAATTCAAGAAATGTATCCAGGTTTGGATTTGGGAATTTGATGTGTAGAGTTATTCTATCCACTAATAAATTTAGAAAAGAAAAAAAATAAGAAGCTAATGAGGCATCCCTGGGCTCACTGACAGAGGAAGAAATAGTTTTATTGCTCTTTATTTAGCACTGTCATGATGAGCGTTTGGTAAATGAGTCAGCTATTGACAGGTACCATTGTATACCTGGTAATTGTGCTGAAAGCCATGAGAATTCAGCTTGTAATGCAAAGACAGTTCCCAACTGATTATGGTTCAAACAACTGATATTTTTGCCTTTGAGATGGGGTAAAAACAGTATATACATGGTAGAAAACACACTTATGAATTGGTTCTGTGCTGGGCTAGTGATGGTCTCTTGAAATGTTTCATAGCATCCAGCCACATCTGTTGTGGATGGGCCTGGTGCTGTTTGTATTTTGATACTAATTCCACTCTCCTGGGAGGGGCAGCAGACAAGGAGTGAGTCACATGTCCTCATGTGACTTCCTGTGAACCAATCCCCTAATGAATAATGGAGACAATCACTGTGTGAGTAGGAGGGACTTCCAGGTTGGACAGAGGAAAAGAGGAAGCAGGAGAGAGTTCGGTCTTTTTGGACAGGGATAGACATGAAGGCAAGATATAGCTACGAGTGTCTCCTGGTTTCAATGGCGAATCTGTCAGGATTTGCCACTGGAGGATTTAGATTTAATAAGGCTTACAAGATTAGGATTTTAGTTGCTGTGCCCAACAATTGAGTTTTCATCATTTCTGAAATAAGCTTGTGCTGTGTTTTTCTTCATATGGCAGCTCATCCAGGTTCAAGAGAGAAAGGGTTCAGGAAAGAAAGGGTTCAAGAGAGAAAGGCAAAGCATGGGTTTGCCTGTGGCACACCACAAAGGCTGTGGGGGATTTGAAGCACAGGGTTGGCACGGTAATCACCCACCAGTGTGAATTTAGTGAGTTGGATGGAGACGTGTAGGGAACTCCGTGCCAGAGAGTCTCCACGAGATAAGAACAGGCCGGCCAGACCACCGGAGCTGAGAGTAGCAGGGCACAAGCACAGGAACGTGTCTGTTCATTTTTAATATTTACTGTAACACACATCTCCCAGAGACCTGAGTCACAGAGTAACCAATCATGCAGTGCTACATCAAATGAGTCTGCCCAGCTGTCAGGTGAATGTGAGTGTTCTGCATATGTTTAAGGTGGGCTTTGCCAAAAGCATAATACTTAGTAGGGTAGCTCTTGTAAGTTCCCTGTTGCTTTACATACTACCTTACATGAGGATGCTTTATAAAGAAAAGATATTTTTTGTTCAGAGTTACGGAAATTGGAAGAGCAAGACCACAGTGCTGGCAACTGGCACAAGCAATGGTGGAATGGTGAGGCAGATGTTACATGCATGACAGAGGAGGGAGAGAGAGGAGGGGGAAGAAGGGGGAAAGGAGAAAGGAAGGCAAGGAAGGAAAGAAAGAAAGAGATAGGGAGGGACAGAGAGAAGGGAAAAGAGAAGGAGGGAGAGAGGGGGAGAAAGCAAGAGGGAAAGAGGGAGGGAGGGATAGAGATACAATAAGCCACTCCCAAGAGAGCTTACTCCACAATGACATGCACACATTCTGCTCATAATGATATCATCTCTACATGCCAAGAGCATCACAGTGGCAAGAACCTGTCAGGATGGCTTTGCAGGATGCATGCACACCACAGCAAGTGTATCAGATGCATTTTCAATTGCCAGTGAGTTTGTAGGGCTGATCTCATCTCAGTTTAGGAAAAGTTAAGCATAAAAATGTTATAACCGCTGGGCGGTGGTGGTGCACACCTTTAATCCCAGCACGTGGGAGGCAGGGACAGGCAGATTTCTGAGTTCTAGGCCAGCCTGGTCTACAGAGTGAGTTCCAGGACAGCCAGGGCTATACAGAGAAACCTTGTCTCAAAAAACCAAAGGGAAAAAAAAAGGCTATAATCATACATGTCCCAGAGGAGTCCTTTAGGTTTGAGGGAACACTACAATTTCCTGAAAACTTTATTTCCTGATACATGTATTGCTTTTGGAAGCAAGTTTACTTGTGTAGGTTTCCATAGGAGTTCAATTTGTGATGAGGCTTAAGGTAAGGCTGATGGGGAACTTTGAAGAGGTGTGGGGCTGAAAGGGGGAGAGCAATATGGAGAGTAACTGGTTCCTTTTGCCAAGGAAATCCACAGTACATCTAGAGTCACTAGAGCCAGAGGCCTAGCCACTGGCATACTTTAGTCTGTCATGAAGTGGTAAAGGTCTAGCAACACATGGGAAGAGGCCTTGTGAATCTGCCAACACCATGTTTTAGTTAGGGTTTCACTGACACTAACATTCAAAAGACAGTATGACCGCTTTTATATGGAAAGTATTTAATTGTGGCTTTCTTATAGTTTAGAGCTTTAGCCTATTATCATCATTGTGGGAAGCATGTGGTAGACAGGCAGACACGATACTGTAGAGGAAGCTGAAATTTTACCTCTGGATCCTCTGGCAGCAGGAAGAAATGGTGAGCCAAGTGTCCTGCTGCCCTTGAGCTTCTTAGACCTTGAACCCCACCCACCTAGTTAATGATGTACCCTCCAACAAAGCCACACCGACTCTAACATGGTCACTCCTCCAAAAATTGCCACTCACTGTGAGCTTGTAGTTATCATGTTTACTCAAACCTCCACATCATCAATGGCAGATACATAAAGATATTTTTCAGTGCTGCAGGAACAGAGTTTCATTTTTTTATCCTGGGGCAGCAATAAGGAGCCAGCCATCACTGATATTCCCAACTCTCATTCATCTTCATATTGAGCCTAGAATTCAAGGCTTCAAGGGGTCAAGAAACTGGCTTCCTGCCAGTATCAGGCTTGGTAGAAAGGACTAACACATGATGAGTGTTCTAAACTGGAAAAGATCCCAGGAAAAGGGGATGCCTTCCCTTCTGCCTCCAAAGGTCTGGCAAATATCATCAGCAAGGGGCAACAGGATATACAGTAGCAGAGATCAGAAATGTCTTCAAGAATCCAGAGAGAAATTTCTAAGTATGATGCTGTTGCCTTAGAAGAGGACTGGCTAGCATGAACAGTTAGACTATAGCCTACTAGTCTAAGTGACTAAATGCCCAGCTAGCCTTAATGTACACATAGGACATTGATATAAAACATTTGAGAATACCGACGGCACACATAGCCATCCCTCTTAGTCTGTGATTACATTCTCAGTAGCAGTTGTCTGTAGTTGTCTGTGATCTGAGGAAGCAAAACTCAAATATCTGAATTAAGGAATTAACAGGTTATAAATTCAATAAAATTGAGGAGTATGAAAAAATGTCTAGGCACCCAGCTTTATCCCACCTTGTGATCTGAGTATCCTTTTGTCCAGTAGGTCCCCACAGCATACACAATCCACCTGTGTATCATTACAGCCATCTGTATTACCAGCTTATGGAACATAGTGCCTGTGAAAAAGTCTTTGATGCTTTAAAAGTGGACCCATGATGCAAGAGAAGAAGTGATACTGGCCACTTAGACATGCAAAAGAGGGAGAGAGAGTTTCCTCTGAAGGAAAAGGAGAAAAGTTCTGAATAGGAAAACAGGTGTGTTGTGAGCTCAAGTTGTTAACCTTCACATTAAGCTGTTGCTGGTCCTTTCCTGCTATGATGACTTTATGAACTAGACCTGATCATAGGTGTGTGCATGGGAGAAACAGTATGTGCAGGTCCCATACCCTCTGGAGATCGGGTTTTCACACTCTAGGCTTTGGATGCATAAAGTGGGATAGTTCTTCACTACAATATATTCCTGGTGTATTGAGAAGCTAGGTCTCAGGACTGAGGCTATAGCTCAAAGACCAGGTTTGATTCTCATCACTCACATGACAACTCACTACTGTTTGTAACTCCAAACCCAGATGATCTGATACCCATTTCTGGCCTCTGAAGAGGCCAGTCATACAAGTGGTGCACAGGCATACATGCAAGCAAAACACTGATACACACACAAAAAAATTAAATCTAAAATAAATAAAATAATTTTCAGGTTTATAATTTAACTTCTGGACAAATTGGTAATCAAAAAAAAAATAGAAAAGCATTCAACCATAAGACTTACCTGTCCATAGCTGACCAATATCAGCATTTGGGCACATAATCTCCCATACTGTTGATACACATACATTCCAGGTATGATTACACTATAGATAAAAACCTACACATCATTTTATAACCATTTTCTATAGGATAAATACTATGTCCCAGGATCTTTTACATTTTTATAATATAATTTTAATATTTAATTACTTTGTTGCATCTCAGTTGGCTTAATTCAAGCCACTCTTCATATGCACTTAATTTGTTTCCATTTTTCACTTTTATAAATACTGTGAGATTCCTGTTTCTTTCCTTGCTTTAATTATTTCCTCAGGGCACACTCCTAAAAGTGGAATGGCCTGCTTAAACTCCTGCAGCTTTGGATATATGATGAAAGAGATTCAACCCAAGCCAATGCTGGAGTGGCCTTCCAGTGGCAGGAGACATGAGTCATCTCCCCATACGTCACGTTTACTTGGCACTGGTTTTTATTATTAACACTGTCAGGTTAGCAGTAACGGAGAGGTTAGGTCTAGGGCTCTGTAATTTCTATCCTTTGTGAGGCTAGAATGCATATTTAATGATGCTTTAATATTCATAATGTTGCATTTAAAATAAAAGTAGAAACAAAATTGAATTTGGAGGAAATGGGTGCTTGTAGGAAATGCACACACTGAAGACAAACTTGAGAGTCATCCTGTTGACAAATTCAATTCTACATATTACAGAAAAAGCATACTGTGCCAACAGGAGCAAGAGCAGTTCTGGGCAGACAAAGCAGAAAAGGTAAGAGTGCTTTGTAATCACTGATGAGGAAATTATTTCTAGGAGAAGTTTGTAAATAAGTTGGCTTTGTTCTCTGTTTAAGATCTTAGTTTTATATATATTATGTATGTAACTGTTTACATGGGAGTGCAACAGATGCCAGAGGAGAGCCCTTGATTCCTTAGAGCTGGTGTTATAAGCAACTAGGAGCTGCCAGATGTGGGTCTGAGTATCAAACTCAACTTACTGCAAGCTCAGCAAGTGCTTGTCAAGCACTGACCCTTCCTTGTAGCCACACACTCCCACTGAGCCACCTTTCCAGCCCACACTCCCCGGAACTTCTTTTGCAAGTGCTGACAGTGGTATAATACATCACAGCATCCCCACAAACTATGACTAATAAAAAGTTAAGTTAAATGAGGATAAGACATTTGAAGGACTGTGTCAAACAAAGGATCCAAAAAATATGGGGAAATGGTCTAGTCCCACGTCAGTTTATAGTTAAAATAGAGAACTGGAAAGGTAGCCATGTACTCAGAGATCCATGGTACTCCAATGAGTAACAAAGTCAATGAATTTAAGCAGAAACATGTTTATAGATGTATGTATATGTACATATATATAATATATAAAACTACACATATATGTGTCTATACATGTATACATGTACCTATAACTATATGTATATATACAACATATATTATGTGTATATACTATTTATATAAAAGAGAAATTATACATATTTATAATTTCTTTCATTTTTCTTTTCTTTTTTTCCTTCCTTCTATTTTTCTGTCTTTGTCTTTCTTTCTCTTCCTTTTCTTTCTTTCTCTCCCTTCCTTCCTTCCTTCCTTCCTTCCTTTCTCTCTCTCTCTCTCTCTCTCTCTCTCTCTCTCTTTCTTTATTTATTTATTTCCTTCTTTCCTTCTTTCTTTTTTTCTTTCTTTCACATCCCAACTACAGTTTCCCCTTTCTCCTCTCCTCCTAGTCTCTACCCACACCTCCCTTCTCCATGACTCCCTCACCATCCACTTCTCTCCATTTCTCTTCCAAAAAGATCAGGTCTCCCATGGATATCAACTAACCATGGCATATCAAGTTGCAGTAAGACTGAATACCTCTCTCGTAATGAAGCTGGACAAGGCAATTCAGGAAAAGGTCCCTAAAGTAGGCAAAAGATTGAGTGACAGCCCTGCTCCCAGTGTTAAGAGTACCACAGAATTCCAGGCTAAATATAACTGTTACATATATGCAGAGGGTCTAGGTCAGTCCCATGCAGGGTTCTTGCTTGTCAGCTCAGTCTCTGTGAGCTGTATGAGTTAAGGTTGATTGAACCTTTGGGTTTTCTTGTGTTGTCTTTGACTCCTCTGGCTTCTACAATCATTCCTCCCCTCTTACCCAGGATTTCCTACCTCTACTTAATGTTTGGTCATGGGTCCCTGCATTTGTTTCCATAATTTGCTGGGATTAAGCCTCTCTAAGGGCAGTTGAGCAAGGCACAAATCTGAGTATAGCAGAATTTCATTAAGTGTCATTTTCTACCTTAGATCTCTGGGTTATTCAGCCTCTGAGTTTTTGCCACCCAGATAGCATCAAAGGTGAGGAACCTACTCATGTAATGGGTCTCAACCTGGACCAGTTGTTGGTTGGACACTCCCAGAATTTCTGCACCACCTTTATCCTAGCACATCTTGTATGCAAGATAAATTGTAGGTCTACAGTTTCATTGCTGGTTTGGTGTACCAATCCCTCCACTAGAAGTCTTGCCTGGTTACAGGGGCTAGACAGTTTAGGCTCCATATCCCCCTTTGCTAGGAGTCTTAGCTAGGGTCACCCTTGTAGATAATTGGGTTTCTTGATTCTACTAGGATTAGACTCATCCCAGAGGTGCCTGCAATTTCTATTTTCTCTCCCAGTAATCTCTCCCTCCATCCTTCCCCCACCTAATCCCTCCTTTCCCTGTAGAGCAAATACCTTATTTATTGTACAGTTGCATCACCTATCAAATAAAAAACCCATGGCCTATGGCTTAGGCAGGAAATGGAAGGTGGGATGCCTTGAAGAAGAAAGGATTCTAGAATAGGGCCAGGCACAGGAGGTCCATGGGAAAGATATGACAAGACAGATACATGATACCTGAACATAACCAACCATGTGGCAGAATGTAGATTAAAATAATTGGGTTATTTTAGTTATGATCTTGTCAAAGAAGAGCCTAACTATATGGCCAAGGTGCTTGTAAGTGTATTTTGATTTTGAGTCTTATTTCTGGAAGCATGGGTCTTGGAAAAAGGCCCAAAGCCTAACTACAACAAAATGGTGCCTAACATGAGGCACAAACCTATGACCCTGAGATTAAGAATCTCCTGTTCGACCAGTTGAGCTAGCTGGGCCCCATATTCATGCCCCCATCCACACACAGCCACTCCATCCACCTGTGATGTCTATTCTATTTCTTCTTCACAGGGAGGAGATTCATGTAGCACCCACACCCCTTGGACCCCCCTGGTTATGTAGCTTCTTTGGCGCTGTGGATTGCAGCATGGTTGTCCTTTAATTTCCAGCTAATATCCACTTATACATGAGTACACATCATGTTTGTCTTTCTGAGTCTATCTTATCTCTTACTCAGGATACTGCAGTTTCTAGTTCCATCTATTTGCCTGTAATAGATATATTTCATGAGTACATATAACATTTTCTTTATCTATTCTTTAGTGGAGAGACATCTAAGATGTTCTGGCTATTAATTAACCTGCTATGAACAAAGTTGAGAAAAATTCCTTGTGGTATGATGGAAAATCCTTTGGATATACAACCAGGAGCTGGGTCTTGAGGTAGATGGACTCCCAATTTTCTGAGACGCTACCATATTGATTTCCCAAATGTCTGTACAAGTTTTCAAGCCCACCAGAAATGAAGGAGTGTTCCCCTTGCTCCACATTCTTGCCACCATGAACTGTCTGTCACTTTTGGTTTTGTCTTAGCCATTCTGATGGATGTGAGATGGAATCTCAGAGTCATTTTGAATTGCATTTCCCTCATGGCTAAAAATGTTGAACATTTCTTCAAGTGTTTCTCATCCACTTGTGATTCCTCTGTTGAGAATTCTCTGTTTAGATCTATAGTCCATTTTTTTTTTCTAGACAGGGTTTCTCTGTATAGCCCTGGCTGTCCTGGAACTCACTCTGTAGACCAGGCTGGCCTCAGACTCAGAAATCCACATGCCTCTGCCTCCCAAGTGTTGGGATTAAAGGCGTGCACCACCACTGCCCAGCTGTAGCCCAATTTTTAATTGGGTTGCTTGATTTCTTGATATCTAGTTTCCTGAGATCTTTATATATTTTAGAAATTAGCACTCTGTCAAGTATGGTGGTGGTGAAGATCTTTTTTCCATTTTGTAGGCTGCCATTATGTCCTATTGTCAGTGCCCTTTGTCTTACAGAAGCTTTTCAGTTTCATGAGGTCCCATTTATTAATTACTGATTTTTGGGCCTGCATGATTATACATCATGTTTATACTTTATATAATCATGATTATACAATGATATTCTGTTCATGAAGTTGTCTTATGTGTCAATATGTTTAAAGATACTCCCCACTTTCTCTTTTATCAGATTTAGTGTATCTGGCTTTATGATTAGGTCCTTGAGCCACTTGAGGTTTTTTGCAGATATAGATCTATTTGCATCCTTCTGCATGCTGCTATCTAGTTAGACTAGCACCATTTGTTGAATATGTTTTCTTGTCTCTATTGTATAATTTTTGCTTCCTTGTCAAAAATCAATTATTCATAGGTATGTGGATTTATATCTGAGTCTTTGGATTCCATTGACCAACCTGTCTGGTTTTGTGCCAATACCATGTGATTTTTATTATTTTTGCTTTGTAGTACATCTTTAAATGAGAAATTTGTGATATCTCTGAAAGTTCTTCTATGTTTTTAGCTATGCTATTTTTTTTCATATGAATTTTAGTATTGTTCTTTCAAGGTCTGTAAAGAAATGTGTTGGAATATTTATGGAGATTGCATTGTATCTATTAGATTTCTTTTGGCAAGATGGTCAATTTACTATGTTAATTCTATCAGTCCATGAGTATGAGTGATATTCTGATATATTCTCCAATTTCTTTCTTCAAAGACTTGAAATTCTTGTCATACAGGTCTTTCATTTGCTCAGTTTCACGCCAAGCTATTTTATATTATTTGTATCTATTATGAAAGATGTTATTTCCTTAATTTCTTTCTCAGCCCATTTATCATTTATATATAGGAGAGTTACTGATATATATTTTTTGAGTTAATTTTGTATCTGGCCACTTCTCTGAAGAGGTTTATCAGCTATAGGAATTCCCTGATGTAATTTTGGGGGCTGCTTATGTATACTATTATATCATCTGCAAATAGCAATATTTTGTTTTCTTCCCTTCCAACTTGTATCCCATTGATCTCCTTTAGCTGTCCTTTTGCTCTTGCTTAAACTTCAAGTACTATGCTTAATAGACATGGAGAAAGTATATCTCTATATCTTGTCTTGTTTCTGAATTTAATAGAAATTGTTTGTCTCCTTTTAATTTGATGTTGGCTATATGATTGCTGTAATTGCCTTTATTATATTGAGGTCTGTTTCTTGATCTAGCTAATACTTTTATTATGAAGGGGGATTGTATTTTGTCAAAGGCCTTTCTACATCTAATGGTTTTTTTCTTTTAGTCCTTTTATATAGTGGATTGCACTGACAGATTTTCATATGTTGAACCATCCCTGCATCTCTTGGATAGAACCAGATTTCTATCATGGTGGATGATCTTTTTGATGTGTTCTTAGATTCAGTTCTTAAGTATTCTACTTAGTATGTTTGCATCCATGTTCATGAGAAAAATTGGTCTGTAATTATCATTCTCTATTAAGTCTATGTTTTTTGGTTATCAGGATGACTGTGGCCCTATAAAATGAATCTGGCAATGTTCCTTTAATTTCTGTTTTGTGGAATAATTTGAGAAGTATTGGTATTTACCCTTCTTTAAATGTCTTATAGAATTTTGTGCTTAATCCATCTGGCTCTGGACTGTTTTTGGTTAGAAGATGAAAGAACAATATAAAGAATCAATGAAACCAAGAGTTGGTTGAAGGAAACCGACCCGCAGTTTCACTTCATACCATGGGTGATTCACGAACTGGGGAAGTCGAGATTCTGTGAAAATAAGCGGGTTAGGAGAGACAAGGAACGACGCCAAGTAGATGCTTATCAAGGCATGATCTTTACTTAGTGAATCGGGATATTTATACCTGAGGTAAAACAATCTTATGTCTTTTAGCATAGAAGTGAGAACAGGGAACAAACATTTCAGTCTGTAAACAAGCCCCTGCAAGCGAGGGCTTCAGGCAGGAAAGCGGATTAAAGGTTCAGTTCTTTTTGAATTCTGGTCTACCGGTTCTGTCTTTGATCCCTGGAGCTGTCTCCGGTCCCAAACACCTGATGGGCCGGGCCGGACTGCTGCCTCCAGAGTCCTATAGAGAAATCCCGTTGAGCTCAGCGGGGACAGTACAATTCACCCTATTTCGTTTAAAAACGATGCAGGGAAATGCGATAAGATCTTGACACAAATACATGGGCAACATAAAAGCGCATAACACCTCTGGCTCCATCCTCCAAGGTGATTACGCACAGTGGGAAACCCAGGCCATGAAACGTCTGTAACCCAGACGGCCATCATTCATGTGCCAGCCTAGGTGACCTCCCAGCCAGAAAAGGGTCATCAGAATGCACCATCCTCCATGTAGAATGCCAAGGCTCGTCCGCAAAACCCATGGTCCAAAGACCTATCATAATCTCCGAAGATGGCAGACATAACTCTTTCAGTCAGGTGCTGAATTCAGTAGGGCGGGGTGTGGTGCAGCTGGAAGCCAGGGCTCCATCTCAGGATGATGCAAATCAGTTCCTTGAAGCCTCTGGAGAACTGAATTAACCTTTGAAAGCCTGGAGGCTGAGCGCGGACCAAGCATTCTCGGGAGATGCCTGATCTAGCGAACATTGAACCGGTCACAAAAGCTTTGCTCCATGGGAGCTTTTACTGCTTGAATCGGATAAGCAGGTTTTTCTTGAGAAGCTGGTCAATTAGCAGGATCCAGGCAATTCTCGGGATTTGCCTGTCCCACCTCCTGCTTTGATTGGGAAAAGCAGATATTAGCAACTGGCATTTCTAGGAAACAGGCATTTCTCGGGAGTTGCCTGTCCCCCCTGCTTTGATCGGGTAAAGCAGACATTAGCAGTTTTCCAAAGCAAACGAACATACACACACATACACAAGAAAAACTGGCGAAGTAAAAAAATCTATCAAAGGCAAAACTGGCTGGGAGGAGCATATCTTAAGGCATCGGCTTCTCCGAATCAATCTGTCGCACCAATCTTTCTGGTAGCCAGCAAGCCTCTTCTTCGGCTTGGGAAAACACGCAGACAGAACCTCTGCCCCAAACCAGGACCGGGTCCGGACCAAGCCACGTATTAGTGAGCGGATCCCTCCACATCACCATAGCGTGGGAATTTGCTGATTCAGGATGCCAATGTCGGTCCGCTGCTGAACGATTATTAATATCAATCTGCAGAAAGTTCAAAATAAAAAGGACAAACGCCAGATGCACTTTGGGAGATCTCTGAGGAAAGAGAATTCCTCCTTTGGTCTTGAAAAGTCAGTTTTTGATAGTACGATGGGCACGTTCAACAATACCTTGGCCCATAGGTTTATAAGGAATGCCGGTTTTGTGAACTATGCCAAAATTTTTGCAAAAGGAAGAAAAATTCCTCCCCAAGTAGGAAGGGCCATTGTCCGTCTTAATGGTTTTGGGCAGTCCCATAGCACTAAAAGCTAGTATACAATGACCGATAACATTTTTAGAGGCTTCTCCTGTTTGCAGGGAAGCAAAAATGAATCCAGAGCAGGTATCAATGCATACATGCAAATATTTAAGCTTTCCAAATTCTGCATAATGTGTTATATCCATTTGCCAGATGCTATTAGGTACTAATCCTCTGGGATTAACTCCCAAGTGTGGGACTGAGCTAAGATAACAACACACTTAGGACATTGTTTAATGATCATTCTTGCTTGCTCTCTGGAAATTTTATGTTTGAGTCTCAGAGTCTG
>NW_022196915.1:2933781-2946435 GCF_008632895.1 Mastomys coucha | reverse complement strand
CTAGTCTGGGAGGGCACAGACTTATGCATAACACGCTGCCTTCTGTAACGAGGTGCAGCACGTTTAGTCCTGACAGAAAGTTGAGTCTTCTCAGCCACTGTACCGACCAAGTCAGTAGAGGTTTGACTACTTAGGGAGGAAGTTTGACTCTCCTCGCTGTCCGCTGTCTGTAGAGCTGGAATCCAGGGAATCCTGACCTGTCTCGGCCGCAGTAGAATACGAATGGGCCGGTGAGCTATAGCCTGTCAGCTCTGATGCCGTAAGGCTGATGTACCTAGCTGAATGCACTCCCTTTTGCTCGGTCTTTACCTTCTCCCTTAAAATATCCAAGACCATTCCCCAAAGGCGAAGGGGAAATCCATCCACCTTGTTTTTCTCCAGAGTTTTTCCTACCTTTTCCCACAATTTCAAATTCATATGACTCATGCCTTCTACCCAAGGACAAAAGCCTTCCACCAACTCTGCTAGCTCTCTTAATGCGGAAATTCTAACCCTTACTCCTTTCGCCTCCAGCAGCTTTCCCACGTTCCGGGAAGCTGATTTAGAAATCTGAGCACCTATGCTTATGACCTACCATCAAAAATTTCCCCTAGGCTTCTAAGGTATCGGGCAAATACCCAAGTTTCTGCCTAGCACTCCCTGTAGTCTCACACGTATTCCCGGTCAGCTCTAACCAAATCTTACCGTGAGAACGACTACATCAATCCGGATCCGCCTTTTCTTTAATAAACCAGAGCTCTGTATCCTGCGGTAGGGCCCCTCAAATTCTGCCGTGTTCGCGGTCCATGTGTGGCGCCATCTGAAGGAAACCGGCCCGCAGTTTCACTTCATACCGTGGGTGATTCACGAACTGGGGAAGTCGAGATTCTGTGAAAATAAGCGGGTTAGGAGAGACAAGGAATGACGCCAAGTAGATGCTTATCAAGGCGTGATCTTTACTTAGTGAATTGGGATATTTATACCTAAGGCAAAACAATCTTATGTCTTTTAGCATAGAAGTGAGAACAGGGAAAAACATTTCAGTCTGTAAACAAGCCCCTGCAAGTGAGGGCTTCAGGCAGGAAAGCGGATTAAAGGTTCAGTTCCTTTTGAATTCTGGGCTACCAGTTCTGTCTTTGATCCCTGGAACTGTCTCCGGTCCCAAACACCTGATGGGCCGGGCCGGACTGTTGCCTCCGGAGAAATCCCGTTGAGCTCAGCGGGGACAGTACAGTTGGTTCTTTAAGGAAATAACAACATAGGCAAACACTTTATCTAAACTAAATTAAAGGTAAAGGATGAATATCCAAATTAACAAAATCAGAAATAAAAAGAGGGATATAACCACAGACACCAAAGAAAATTGAAAAATCATTAGTTAATACTTCAAAACCTGTACTCTACAAAATCGCACAATCTAAAAGACATGGACAAATCTATTGGAGGATACCACTTACCAAAGCTAAATCAAGATCAAATAAACTATTTAAATAGACCTATAACTCCTTAGGAAAGAAAAACATGATTTTAAAAACATAAAAGCTATCTGTTGTGACATTTGGAATTTTGGTTTCTTTAAAAAAATAAACGGAATTTTTATAAGAATATCCTTCTGTTTTAATCCCAGGTATGGGGTATAGGGCTGCTTCAGGATGCCCATAGCAGGGGACTATGATTTGCATCATGTCCAGGGTGGGTTGTTGATAGGTGGTTGATTGTTGTTGGTTGCTGTTGGTCACTTTTGGTTGCAGTTTGTTAAGTAGTTGTGTGCATTGAAGAGAGAAGAAGAAGAAATTAGATATTTTGACAATGAAGATCAAACTTGTCCCAGGGACCATAATCAGCAAGAAGTAGTCTAAGAAGAACATCACACCCTTTCCTTTCTATTCAGTTTTCTTTCCTATCTAGTATTAGAGGGTTAAAATGGTGAAAAAGAGGTAGAGAAGGGGAGAAGTAAAAAGTACACATAAAGTAGCCGAAGTCCACCCATAGCCATGTCTAATTGAACACTGCAAAGAATCCACCACAGTCTGCACACAGTCTGCAACCTGTGTTTTCAAACACACACATAAGAACTAATGTGTGTTTGTGTGTGTGTGTGTGTGTGTGTGTGTGTGTATTGGGGAAGGGTATGTTTGTGTTTTGTTTTGTTTTGGATACAGGATTTCTCTGTATAGTGATGGCTGTTCTGGGACTTGCTCTGTAAACCAGGCTGGCCTCATACTCAGATATATGCCTGACTCTGCCTCTTGAGTGCTAGGGTTAAAGTTGTGCACCATCACCATCCAGCATATATATTTTTATACTTCCCTTTACATAACAGTACACTCCCATCTGTAATTAAAAGTTATGGTTATGGCTGACTGATCCAGCCTAATCCTTCAAAGTCATTAAATATTCTTATTCAATTTATTTGATACAAGATAATTAGCTAAATTTAATAATAAAATTGGTGTAGAACCAAGAATTGGTGAGGGAAAAGTGAAATAAAAATTATAGAATATCTTTATGCCGATTTTGTAAAAACAATGCTCTACAAACCATGCTTTTATGAGTATCTTATATAGAGAATGCATCTTAGCACACACATGGATGGGCTTAAACAAATTACGGGTCATTCTGGTAAAGTGACAATTAATGTTTTAATTTTAGGGACCCTGTAGTCACCATTGCAGACTTTAACCTAAGACATGAGGAGCTACAGAAAATATGTAAGCAAAGGGTCAGAGTGTACCAATAAAACTTTATACGAATTGACAGAAAGCTATAGCTTGAAAATAGAAGAAAAAGAAGTTAAATTGTTTGCAAATGATGATCAGGGGTAGGTGCATAGTGGATTGTGGGCGTCATAGAACATAGATTGAGTTTCCTTTCTTAGCTAGGGCCTCTTATAAAATAGCAAGTCTTGCACCTCAACCCCAATCATCTCCCCCTCTCCTCATACCCACACTCCACCCTTGCAACCTTCCCTCAACAGATGTAAATAAACCTCATGGCAGCTGTAATGTGTCACAGTATAATTCACAGTATAGCTTTTTGTCCACAATGCTTCACTTATAAATGTTCATTGCAATGCGTCATTGGTCTTATACAAGGCCTCTGGCTTCTGCTTTACTAGGAGTGCTCAGGAGGCTTTCTGAGAATATGCTAGCATGCTGGGCTTGGAACTTTTGCAATAGAGGAAGCACTATAGTTTAATTTGTAGTGATGTAAAGTGATAGAGACTTTTTGAGAAAGGAAATCTAATCATGGAGAAAATAAAATTTCATTTGTTCATCATTTCCTGCATTATTTTTTATTGGTGAGATAAGTACACACAAAGGCTATCAAAGGAAAGCAGTAACGTGTACTGGGAGAAAATGAGAAATTAATGTAATGCTGTTCAGCTATAAATTTCTGATACCATAATCATGTTGGATTTTGTTTTGTTTTGTTAATTTTTCTGTAATCTTTAAATACACCAATTGGGTCAGTACATTGGTATTTTAAGACAGAATTTCTACAGCAGTTTTAAATTTTTTTTTTTAAATTCACTCAAACTTTAATGTATATTTTGTGGCTGACTAAGCTCATTTCCTTCTGGGTTTGGTGTTGTCCTGTGCTCAGTTGACTCTTTTAAGGCTGGACACAGACAGATTCCTCTTGTTTGTCTCTGTTGTTTTGCTTCCTATGAATTCAGAGCTAGCCTCCTTATCCAACCTTGTAGGTAAACCAAATGACTCTACGAATCCAGGGGCATAATTTAATCTCAACATGTTGATTCTTTATATTTGGAAGGCTGATTATTTTATTCTAGTTGAGTATTACAAATAATGACCATGGCTATAAATCTGTGAGATTGCTCAAAATCATATCTGTGTTCGAGATATTCTATGTGCTTTCTTATAGGAAGCACTGTAGGTTCCATAAGTGAGTGATATCTCATGGTAAGGAACCAATGACTCATCAAGCTCTGTCAGGAGATACTGAGACAGGCCCATGGGAAAATGTGAGCTGCAGTCTGAGCAGAATCAGATTTCTATTAAAAGTGAAACAGTCCTCACCATGCCTGTCTCCAGGTATGGCTTTGGAAATGGGACTGGGTTGGCTAGCAACTTTGTATGTATTATTTCAAAGCATATTCTGAATATAGGTAGGTGCTTTTTTCTTTGTTTTTCAAATAAAACATGTAAATATAAACAAAAAAAGAGTAGAAGTCTAATGAAGATAGATACAAAGGTCTATTTTACTTTTATGGTGCTTTATTGGAAAATTGCTTTGATGTGCAGGTTCAAGACAGGGCTTTTCATTAAAGTTCACCTCATCAAGAAATTCTACTCCTAGACATAATTCAAGAAATACAAAACAGAAACATTCATAACAGTGATGCTTGTAATGGCCAAAAAACAAACAAACAAACAAAAGAGCCAAGATGTCTAACTGATAAATATAAACATGAGAGATTCCCATGAGGTGTGAAGTTACTCAGCAGAGGGGAGACAGCAGCGGTGCACATGAAAACTGCCCACAACTCACAATGTGGTGCTAAGTCAAAAGATCTCACATGCACAATGACTTTAATAATCTTACAACTTCAGCTTTCCCATTTCTGTGAACTGTCCAGAGTATGTGAGTATGTGCATGAGAGGAGACAGACAGAGAGGTGAATCCGACCAATGAGCTGGAGACAGACACAGGTGAATCAGACCAATCAGCTGGAGACAGACACAGGTGAATCAGACCAATCAGCTGGCTTGGGGTCAGAGATGGAGGCTAGTGAGTCAGCACAGCTCTTAATTTTAGGTTTCTTTTTGAAGGAAATTAAAATGCTCTGTATTACACCATATTGAGTGTAGTTAGGAGAGGGGAGCTAGTGAGCTGGCTCAGTGGGTAGGGGTGTCAAACTTAAAAACCTGAGTTTCATCTTTAGAACCCTCATGGTGGAAGGGGAGGCCCTGAGCCCCACATAATATGCTCTTTTCTCCATATGCATAAAATAAAAATAAGTGGATAAACAAGGAAATTTAATGTTTTTTTAAATAGATGTCTCAGAATTTACAAACTTTCTCTACTTTTCAGAAATGAACACAAGATCCGTGTCTGTGTGGATATTTCTGAGGTGTCTTCTCTGAGGCCAGGAGGAAAGATGACCCCTGCCTGTGTTTCCGTCATGTGGGGTTGGCTATGCTCTTTCACAAGTCTCAGTTGTCCTCACAGAAGGCACTTGACCTCAGTAGCATTACTTTGTTACCGTTTTGTTCTCCAAAGGCAGAGTAGTGATGTCATATCTTCAGTTGCTCTCCATTACAGATAGAGTCCCACCCAGCACCCTGTGTCTCTACCATCATAGGCTGCTGTTTTATCACATACACACACACACACACACACACACACACACACACACACACACACACAGTACCCTAAGTATTAAGGCTTCTTTACTTCAAATATAACAAATGCTATATCATATTTATTATAGTATACTATACCCTAATTTTAATCTATTTATTATTACATTATTGTGTATAATTTACAATATTATATGTATAATATAATATATGGTATATTATATACCTTACATATTATATTTAATATATTATAATACATATGTAATTTTTTTTTGTTTTTTCGAGACAGGGTTTCTCTGTGTAGTCCTGGCTGTCCTGGAACTCACTCTGTAGACCAGAACTCTCTGGCCTCGAACTCAGAAATCCACCTTCCTCTGCCTCCCAAGTGCTGGGATTAAAGGCGTGTGCCACCACCACCCGGCCCATATGTAATATTTTAACCAATTTTTTTTGACAGTTTCAATGTATTTTGGTCATGTTTTCTTTTCTCTTGATTTCATGCAAAATTTTATATTTCAAGTGACAAAGCCTTACTACTTATGCCACTGCCTTTTAAGGCTACAAGCAAAAATAAATAAATTTAAAGGTAAGCCAAGATAAAGATGCTAAACCAATGAAGAGGTTGCTTGGTACCAAGCTAATGCTCAGAGAGGGCTACGAGAAGCTGAGTTGTTAGCAGCCTCCTGAAGACCACAGCACTCAGTAGTCATTGAGCTAACGGGTCTATACGGATATGAATGCACATGGAGGTTAGAACATTCCACGTGGTCTTGCTTTTAGATGTGGCCCCAAGATAAGAAGGGAATGATCTTGCTCCCAGCCACAAAGAGGAGTGTCAGCTCCTGGGGAGTATTGGAGTAGCAGGTGCCAGTCTTTTCAGTGAGTGAGCGGCCATGACCTTCCTGCCCAGTGACAGCAATAGACTCAGTAAGGGGTCCTACTAAGGGGAGGCAGAAGCTTTGCCTGACTTCTCATCAATGCAAACGGTAATTTTGATGAGTAATGATGTTGTAATGGTGTTGTAATGATAACCAAGATTAAAGCAAGCAGGCATCCACGTTAGGATACAAGAGCTGGAATTGTAGATTTCATTATAAGATTGCCATCTCAACAAAATACTCTGAAATGGCAAAAGATTTCCATTTTTTCTCCATTTCACCTGAAATATTATCTCATAAATATACTTTGATACAAAAGAGATCTCTCAGTTTTACGAGAGCTCTATTTTATTCTTAGGCTGACTTTATTCCCAAAATATCTTCTTGATGTACAGCTTCAATATTCTTGCCAATGTCCATGGCATCAGCAATCAAAAGCAGCATTTTTTAGACTTCTTTTTCACATTCAATTATAGATTATCCAAAATAACGGGCCCACACTTAGTGTTCATGGGAAACTCATCAGAATGTCAGCGAGTATGGGTTGTGGTCCCTGCAGTTACTTGCTCAGATGGGGATGGATATATGAACGGAGGCAGCTTGCACAGAGTTGTAAAAGTAGGTGGGGAGCCAAACCACAAGGACTCAAGAAGAAGGAAGACCAAAAGGTGGACATTTCATTCCTTCTTAAAAGGGGGAACTAAATACCCACGGAAGGAGTTGCAGAGATTAACTATGGAGCAGACACTGAAGGAAGGACAAGCCAGCCTAAATATAGCTATCTCCTGAGAGGCTCTGACAGTATCTGACTAACACAGATGTAGAGGCTCACAGCCATCCATTGAACTGAGTACAGGGTCCCCAGTGAAGGAATTAGAGAAAGGACCAATGGAGCTGCGGGTTTTGCAGCCCCTTAGGACGAACAACAATATGAACTAACTAGTACCCTCAGAGCTCCCAGGGTCTCAACCACCAACCAAGAACTGCACATGGAGGGGTCTGATTGTTCAGGCAGCATGTGTATAGTAGAGGATTGCAAATTCGATCATCAATAGGAGGAGAGGACCTCGGCCCTGTGAAGGTTCTGTGCCCCAGTGTAGAGGAATGCCAGGGCCAATAAGTGGGAGAGGGTGGGGTGGCAGGCATGGGGAGGGGAGAGGCAACAGGGGTTTGTTTTTGTTGTTTTTGTTTGTTTCTTTGTTTTTTGGAGGGGAAACTGGGAATGGAGAAATTTACATGTAAATAAAGAAAATATCTAATAAAAATAAATAAATTAAAAAAAAAGTAGGTGGGGAGCAAAGACCAGAGGCTGGACTGCTACATGTTAGTGTCACTCGCTCAAAGGGTTGTTTCCTTAAATTGTATCTTTGGGAAGGATGGTAAGATCCAGGTGCTAGATAGTGCATGGCTTGCTCCTTTTTTATCCTGCAGGACATGTGGCTGTACTAATGGCACCCAAAACCAGTGCACTGTGGGTCTGACAACCTAGCCTACTGGACTGTGTCTCCACCTAGGCTGTCATATACAAGGATGAGCCTGTCCCCTATGAGAATGGTGCAAGTTTAAACCAACTGTTGTCATAGATGAATCTGTGTACTTAGCTAGGGCAAGTTAAGAACATGTGATTTTCATGATCATGTTTGAACTTTGGTCTTTTTAGTTTCTCTAGTCATTCCTATATTACTCTGAGACCTTTTTGAAAATTACTTTAGGTGTTAAAAGTTCCCTTTAGAGTCTAAGAACTTCTGGCCTGCCAGAACCTCCCTCTCTACATCAAATTTAACTAAAGTATTTGTATTAAAATCTGTTTCCTGAGTTTGTAACTATGCTGGACGATCTGAAAAGAAGGCTCAGGGCTTACAGGATGGTTCAGTATGTAGATATGTTTGCCTCCAAGCCTGATGACCTGTGTTAAATCCTGGAGACCCTCATAATGGAAGGAGAGAACCAACAACCAACTCCTGCGTAATGACCTCTGACCTCCACACACTCTCAGTGCCACAACCCCCCCTACACACACACACACACAATAAGTAAAATGTAATACAATTTTAATTGAAGACAGTTTGTTATTTGGAAAATGTTGACCTAATGCAGTGACGTCAGTGTGTGTTTGCATGTGTCACAGCACCAACTGTGGTTTGGACCCCTGCGTTAGACAAATTCAGTTCCACTGAAGGGTTTTTGGTAGATGTGCTGTGGATTGCAGTAACGTCTCCGCTCTTGTGTACACTATCCTGTCCTGACAGCAAGAAGGGAGAATGTGGAGCTTGCTCTCCAGGCATACTCAGAATGTATATATCATGGCAGACAGCCTCCAAGGGATGTATATTCTGCTTCAGGCTGGTCATGTCAAGCTAGACAATGTCAAGCTCTCTCCCCAAGCCATATACAGAAAAAATTATGTCAGAAACTCACACAAGAACTAAGTCCTGGCAGCTGGCCACTGACTGGTTACCGCTGGAGAGGGAAGCCATTTTATCTGCCATTCCCTGAGATTTCTAACGATCTGATGGTATCTGAGGTGGCTCTGCTGAATCATTCCTTTACTCAATGAAAATGGAAATATTTTTGTAATGAAATTGGCACCACTGCTCCCTATAATCAATTCACTAGAGCATAAATATCTCCTTTTACACACCAAGTGTAATCGAGAGGAAGCCAGACAGAGCCAGCTTACAAAATAAACAGGTTTTTTTCTGAATGACCTAAGGTTCCCTTCATCCTTGGATACTTAAAAACTGTTGCCTTTTCATTTTAATGTGAGAAACATAATTTCCTTGTTGTTTTCTGAGACAGTCAGGGAATAAATTGCCTTTGATAAGCATGCTTCCAATGCCTCCTGTGTGATGCTCGGTTTTCGTTTTCGTAAAGACTGTTTCTACTGATGACTTCAGTGAGTTGACTGAGATGTCAGTGTCTGGTACTCATCACAAACCGCATACGGAGTTAGGATGCAAGACCGTGCACGTTTCTAGCAATTTATTAGCTGGAAATAGTTTTCTGGTTTTAATACTTGAAAATCAAAAGTGACAGGCTATTTAAGTAATTTCTTTTCTCCTATTCTTCCTAAAGAGTCACTTGGAAAAATAATTTGGGCAACTATTTATTGAACTGGGCAATATGTTTATTGAAAAATAAATATGTTCTAACTCCAGATATTTCAACTTACAAAATTCTTATCAGTAAATAATGCTCCCTTTTTGTATCTTATTACTCTGACTGGAGTCATACACAAGTACACACTCACACACATACACACACACAGAGTGAGAGAGAGAAAATTAGAGAGATAGAGAGATATTGACATGTACAAAGTCCCATGTACAATATACTCTCAAACACAGACAAGCACACAGATATATATACAGACTCTTTCATCATTAAACATGCATGATGCACATACACAAACACATACCGTGTGTCTCTTGTTCTAGTAATATCTAAAGCAGATTTCAAAGAAATTTAATTTTTGAGGCTTCTAAATTGCAAATGTAATTTATTTATATATAGAAAATTCTGATTGTACAAAAAAATTTATCTTTGATAATTCTCATGTATAGTTAGTGTCCCCACTCCCTGTACCCACTCCCATAGACTGAACATCTATATCACCCAACCATAGAATGAAAGTTTATAATTATATAGATGTTTGTAGATTTATTTCTTGCCATCATTTCCTTTGCACTATTCTAACAGTTCTTCATACAGTCAGCTCACTATATTGGGAGTTATAAGTATCCAGAGCAGCTTGAGGGTACAAGGGAAACACATTGTATTGGCTATATACAAAGACTCTACCATTTTCTAGAGGAGCTTGAATATTCACAGATCTTGGTGCCCACAGGGGTTCAGGAAACAGTCCCTATGTACTCCAAGAGACAGATGACCCTGTGTCTTCATTTCACTCTCTCATAATTAACAGAAGCTCATCTAACAACTTGTTTCAGTTGCTGAGCCTGCCTTACTCAGCTCCGTGTTGGGACACCCAATACTCCTGCCCGAGAAGTGGAGTGGATTGTCTTTCCCCACAGCTCCCAATGTGAGCACTTATCATATACCAGGCAGATAAACCCTGAACATGCATATGAACTCAGGAATGCATGTGGGTTCTAACTGGGACACACAGACATCATTAAAGAAGTTCCCTGGGAGGCTCACCTTGCTTTGAAATGAGATCTGGTTTAGTGTTAGGGGAGTATTAAAAATGCTATGCAAGTCCAGTAAAGAGAAGTGATAAAGGATCAAAGCTCAAAGAAATCACAGTCATTGTTCACAACAGAAGATGGATTTACAAGAGAGAAAGAAAAGAAATAATAACAGGAGTTGGGGAAACTGGAGAATGCAGGTCACAGAAATCACAATAAGACCACAACCTTTTATTCAGTGTGAACAAAGTAGTCCAGAGTCAGATAGACAAGGGCTCTTGCATGATGTGAAAAAGGAAAAAAAAAATGGGTAGGTATGGATGCTGAGGCTGGCAGTTCCTCTAGGCTTGTATTATACCATTTAAAGATAATTATTGGAGGGATAGTTCTAATGTTGCCATAACTTGAAATGTGGCCTCCTTACATACAAGTGATGTTGTGCCCTGCCCAGGTTTTGTATCATGGTCATAAAACATGTTGAGAAAATATTTGACCTGACATTTTTCTCCATCCTGCTTTTCCTACATCCTCAGAACTATAACTTTCTACACTTTCTCCCTTTGCTGTGTTTCTGTTTTGACTAGGCAGGACCACATCAGCTACTCTCTGCTTTTCTCTACATTACAGTTCTTTGGTTGTGGACAAATTAACTACCTTTGTTCCAGGAAATCAAGCAGTGAAGAATTAAAGTTCAGTGTTTATAAAATATGTCCCTGCTCACCCAAAGGATGACACCTTCTTCTTCCCCTATTTCACAATCCCTCTTTTCTTTACTCTTCTCTCCTCCCACAAGGATCCAAATGTTCTTTGACCCAGACAGAGTATGTAGAATATAAAGCTTGAAGAAATAAGATGAAACCAGTACTCACCATGGTTTCTCCTGAAGATGCTTTGAGCAACAGCTTAAGAAGAAAATGATAGATAGAGGTAGAAAGAAGAGAACAGAGATTTAAGGGGCAATAACGGGGGGCATGCCTAGTTTAATGACAAGGCTTAAATTAGGTATTTTGTGATTTTATTAGCATCTTAGTAACACCAATAAAAAACTAAGAGAAGCTAGGAAATGTGGTGCTAGTTACTACTTTCTTCTGTTTCCTGATGATGCTTTAATCCATAGACATCATAGACTCTAATAAGCAGAAGGACTTAACAGAGCTCCCATGTTCCATGGTACAGTCCCCTGGTGTTGTGCACCTGCCTGCTGCAAGATGAATCTAATTCAGGAAAGATGCCCCATTCATAACAGTGGTGGCATCCATAACGGTGTCTGCCTGTGCCTCTGCAATGCTCAGGGGAGGAACAGCTTATCTTCAGTAGGGCCAATTCGTTATGGTTAGTATCAGAAATGAGCCTATCAATCAGCCACGTAAGCCCTTTAAAGGGACACCAGGGCCATAAACTTTATAAAAAAGGTAGAGATTGCCTTCATCCCTAGAGCATATACACAATTTCCCTAACGCTAGCACAGCACAGGAAGACTAAATCCTCAAATTCAAGGATCTGCACACTCATCATGACTCTTAGAAGTGGAGACATAGGAAATAATTGTCAGGCACACCTTTTCTCCACAACTAAGTGAAGAAAAGGGCAACAATGAGGGCAGAGAACTTGAAGGGAGAGGGGAACAGACAGCTAGTGATCAGGCTGAACTGGGAAAAAGGAGGCCAATGTCTGGGGAGAGGCAATTACTTGCCTGCTTATGAAATAAACCTCCCAGTATTGAGAGGACTTAAAATTTCCATTGATTTATTCACAGTAGGCAGAAGTTGGAGAAAAGTCTCATTTTCACAGGCTCTCCTGCCCATCTCAGTCCTCAGTGACAGGGAGTAAACCTTTCTAAGGCCCTTTCCAGACAGTTTGACATTTTGTTGAATTAATTGGCATATAATGCCTTAAATTTATATGATTCTTTTTTCCATCCAAACAAGGGATACGTTCATATTGAACACGGTTCTTAGGATGCCCAGGGAACTGTGGAAACTTCCCAGAGAAGCCTGACCTCCCAAGTCCACCTTGAAAATTCTGTCTTACTGGCTACATCATAAATCTCATTGGGATGCATTAAGATGCCTTCCAGACTCCCTGTATAAACACTGTCCTGATGTTTCAACTGGTATAACTCAGTAACTTCTAGAAGAGGGAGGTGGGAGAAGTTCTGTGAAAGACCCATCTTTTCCTGAGTAAGAAACTTTTCTTGGACCTTGTTACAAAATAGGGGGGAGAACTGCTCTGCATAAAGTTCATGGCCCAAGTTTGCTTTCCTGATGTTTCTGTAGACTACAGTAATTCCATCTGTAGAAAGATGAACTCCATGGTTACGTC
>NW_022196915.1:2883781-2931281 GCF_008632895.1 Mastomys coucha | reverse complement strand
AGGTCATGGAGGAATTTTGCTTACTGGTTTGCTCAGCCTGCGTTCTTATAGATTCCAGGACTACTATCCCAGGAGGCAAATCATTTGCCATAGGGTGGAGCCTACCAAGTCAATCACTAATTAAGAAAACGCCCTACAGACTTGCCTACAGCCCGTCTCCTCCCTTTCTAATGACCCCAGCCTGTGTCAAGTTGACATTAAACGAGCCAACACATTTGGCTTCTGAGAACCTTGAATGTGTTCCTCCTGAAGTGAGTTTTGAGAGAATTCTTGGGGCAGGAAGTAATACCCAAACTCAGCTCACTGCCCTGCTTTATGTAGATACTTCATCAAACACTTCAGTGATGTGCTTTGTGGTAATTGATAGGATACAAGTGTGACTACTGGAAGGGAAAAATCCCAAGAGAGTCGATGTCAGCAAACAAGCACATGGTTCTGTGAAGATGGCTGCAAGTGGCCTTGATAAGTCTCAAACCACAAAAGCAGCGTGTAGGCTGGGGATGGAAAATGACGATCGTGGCTGTTGCTTTCTTTAGCCATGTTGTGAATTGGATTCCTATAGTGTTGTGATGTCTACATTTAAAATTGAGAGTGTGAGACTAGAGATGATAAGGTCTCTCTATAAGTATTTTCTATAGACTCATCTACTTCTGACCACACTCTGACCACACTTCTGACCACAACCCCCAGAAGTATTTTAAGCACCTATGACTTGAGCCAGGCAGTACGACAAGTGCTAGATAAAACCTGGATAAAGCCATAGCCGATGTCAATTATAACCTAAACCCATGGATCAAATTAAAGTGTATATTTTTGATTCATAATTCAGCACAATGGAGAATGCTAGCATACAAAGGAATAATGCCTCCGTTCCATTAGTGCTTTTCTGACCTCTTCAGTTATACTTTGCCGGACTCAGTCGTCTTCAGTTACATATGAAGCTGCAAATATATCTACTTTTCTACCACAAGGAAATCCAGGTAGATGGGGATGTATTTACTTCATACTGAAAATATGGGCTGGAATATACCCTACTGCTCCTTCCTGTGAAGCTGTAGAATTTCTTCTCTAGTCTGTTCCCATTGCCAATGTATATTCTTTCTTTGTGTCACTCTTACTATGAAGATGGGATCCCATGCTGGCTTCTCTAAGTCACCAGTGACCCTTCCCACCAGCAGGAAAGGTGTGGCTTTCCAAAGTCCACCATGTGTTTACCTGCAACCTGCTATGTCTGATGTTATATTCCTGTATCATATGAAATACTGATTAACCTATATGTCCAGTAAATATACACTAGGTTTTCACAGTATGGATCTGAGCTCTGCTAATAGCCAATTAAATTTCCATTTAATGGAATTACTTGCATGACCAATTGTGTGCAGCCTTACCATGTGTGGCATTTTGTACACATATGAAGAAGGATTCTAACATAGTGTGATTTCTGCTAGTCTGACACAGAAATGAGTAGAGCAGTAGAGTTTGTCCATGGATTGCAGACCAGGGACCTGGTCTCCCGTGTGGCTAGCACAGTCCCAGTGTTTATCTGTCAAGTTTTATATGAGCTCAATTTCCTTCTTGCTCCTCAGCCTTGGTTCCTAGTCCTCTTACTGAATGATGTTTCACAAAGGTTCATTTTCCTGAAAATAATTTGCCAATTTGGCTTTGAAAATTCCATCAGCCCCTTCCTTTTACTGTTCACATTTCAATCCATTTATAGGTAAAAATTTCTGTGTGCTCAGCCACTGGGAACAGAGAATGTATAAGGCAGCCTAAAAGATGCAGATTCAGGGATCATCCGAGATCTCAGCAAGTGCCTTCCACATAACAAGAAAATTACAATTCAATTAGCACTCATGTATCTGCCTCTGTCCTCTGCCTCATACTCTGGTTTTCCCCGGGCAGATACAGCCAGGCTCCCCAACACCCCCCTTTTCTCAGTAGTCCTTCAGTGTCTGTGTCTCCTTTAACAAAGAAGCTAGTTATGGTGACATTCCATAGAAAGCTTTTTTAAAAAAATTTTCAATATTCTTTTTAAATTTTTTATTAGATATTTTCTTTATTTACATGTCATATGATATCTCCTTTCCCAGTTTCCCCTCTGAAAGAAAAAGAAGTAAAATAAAATAAAAACAAAACAAAACAAAAACAAACAAACAAACAAAATATCCTGTTCCCTCCCCCCTCCCCCTGCTCACCAACCCCCCTTCTCTCCCTTCCTGGGCCTGGCATTCTCCTACACTGGAGCAAAGAGCCTTCACAGGGCCAAGGGCCTCTCCTCTCATCAAATCCAGACACTATTGTGGATCCCAGCAAGTACTGGTTGACAGGAGCCTGATATAGCTGTCTCCTGAGAGGCTCTGACAGCACCTGATACAGAAGTAGAGGCTCACAGCCATCCATTGGACTGAATACAGGGTCCCTAATAAAGGAGCTAGAGAAAGGACCCAAGGAGCTGAAGGGTTTGCAGCCCCTTAGGATGAACAACAATATGAACTAACTAGTACCTTCAGAGCTCCCATGTATTAAACCACCATCCAAAGAGTATACATGGTGGGACTAAGGGCTCCAGCAGCATATGTAGCATAGAAACCTTTTTATGCAGTAGCTCAGCTGTCAGTCAGGAAGCAGTGAACCAGCAGGGAGATGGAGGTAGTGTCTGCAGTATGTTGGGTTGACACATACCCTGCATGGTACTTCTTAGGCATGTACTTATTCAATCATAGAATATACTTCCTCCAACTTCTCTTGGCTATTGCTAACTTATAGTTAGGGAAATGCATTTCACTAGAATTCAGATAATCACTTCAAACCCTCTCATTATCTATTCAGCATCTGTGTTGGGGTACAGAGATCATTTAGTGAGAGAATTAACCTCAAAAGCTGAAACAGCATATGAGTATGGACTGAAAGAGAAACATTAGAATCTCAAACTCATGCTTGTCTATGTTCCTCCACTTGTAGAATGGCTTATATTTTATTAGTTTATACTTTATTAGCTGCATATAAATTTAGGGCTCATGTGTCTCCTGGTGAGCTTATTTTTATTATATCCAACTCTTATTTTAACTTTTTATTAATTCTTTGTGACTTTCACATCGTCTCACATCCCACTCATCTCCCTGTCCCTCAGTATTTCTCTTCTGTCCTTACAACCTCCCCCTCAAAAGAAAATAATAAACAAAAACAAAACAAAGAAAGTGAAACATCTTGCTGTGGAAGATGTAGCATGTCACGGTGTGTCACACAGTATACCCCTTGACTAAACATTTTGCAAATGTTCATTGCAGTGAGTCATTGGTCTGGTTTAAGACCTTTGGCTTCTGCTATACTATCACTACTGGATCCTCACTAGGACTCTTCTGGGATATCCTGTTGTTGCCCTGTGTCATGGAGACACTGTGACTTTAGATCTGCAGTACCAGCCCTTTCCCACACTCCAGCAGTTCATAGACGTTCATAGTTCATAGTTCATAGATCCAACTCCAAACACTGGATCTGGGTGCGGGTGGTAGCTGAGTTGGTTAGCTAGCCAGCTCTCTCACATCCATGCCACAGGGGCCATCTCTTCAGCCTTGCTCTGGCTAACTTACCCAATGCCACAGCTTACAGGGGCAGAGCTAGCTCTCTAGCTCTCACAGACCCAAGCCCACCTCTTTGGGGCTCACTTCCCCTGAGCCAAGGCTGCTATGCTTCACAGGCAAGGTGAGGGGCCTCTCCTGAGTGATGCAGCCTGGGGAAGGAGGGCATCTCACCTCCTCTTGTGCCCTCAGGGGCAGCTCTCTCACACTGCCCAGGTGAAGACTGGGGGGAGGGGAATAAGCAGCTCTTACTATCTATGCTGTTCTGAAGTTGACCTTGCTGAGGGCTTGGGGAGGGGAATAAGCAGGTCGTACTATCTGCTGTTCTGAAGTTGATCTTGCTGCCCTCAGTCTCCTTCCTAATATGTCTCTTTCAATGCACAATGTGACATCCACTTTGACTCTAAGCTCTGTTTATATTTAAAATGTCAAGTACATATGCAAACTGAAAAATATTTACACTCCTAGTGTAGAAACAGGAGTTGTCTTCCTTTCTATATCCTTTTAATTAAATGCTTCATCTGTTTCCATTTAACGGAATTACTTGCATGACCAATTGTGTGCACTGTCTTACCATGTGTGATATTTTGTACACATGGTTTTGTGGCTGTAGCTCTGCCTTTTTTATTTTGGGTGAATTGATTTATGTTTGCTTTTAATCTTTTGATTCCTCTGGACCTTCATTAGTCTCCCTTCTCATAGTCTCTTGTATTTGTTTGGGGGCATCTATCCATTAGAAATTCATATCTTGGTTTGTTTTTATTGACTCTTGTCTCTCCTTATCTCTCACAGCATAGACAACTTGACAATGGTTTCTGCCTTTTTAATCCCCACCTCTACAGCACTGCTTCTGTATCCCATTGACTGTTTTGTAAATTACAGAGACATTGTTTTATTTTTGTCTGTTTGCAAGTTCGGATAAGAAAACACATTGCTTGTACTCACACATGTGGTCTTCTTTTACATGCTTCTTTTCTGTCTTCGTATAGAAATATTTCACCTTAACCCAGAGATTCATTTCTAATATATACATACATTAATATTTATACATTGCAGTGTGAGTCTCTGCAAATCAAGTGTGCTAGCGCTAAAGTAGTTAAGCATTTATTAATCAGGAAATGCTTCCTTGATTACCTTTTCCAGCAAGAAAATTTTGTCAAATGATAAACTTGGACTTGGACACTGTTTGGCTTTCTGTTTAAATTTCAGCACTATAAAGATGTCATTGCATTACTCCCCTGTCTGTGTCACCTCCCATAAAACACCATCTTCTTACCATGTTGTTCCTTTGTATGATGGCCACTGTCCAGAACTTTATCATCATCGTTTGTGTTCAGCTTTAAACATGATGCACTTATCAATGATTTCCCTTATGTTTTATTGTCATGCTTTGATTCACTTAATCCTTACATTTTAATAGTCAAAAAAGCATTTGAGAGTAGTGATGTGGGATGGTACGGCCCTTATGCACAATGACCTCTTCTGCCTTGGTTTATTCAGTCTGTTCTCAATAGACAGCAGTTGCATCTGTGGAGACAAGTTTCATGTTTTTGCATCAGGCTCTGCTCTCAGCTCTGAGCTTTTATGTGTCTTCTCCGTGACTGAATGCAGAATCCCCTCTTTCTTGGCATTTCTAATTCACCATTGTTCATATAATGATTTTTCTTACTTTTCTTTTACAGACAATATCTTAAAATTTTTATCACATTTCATTTGTTCATTATGGAAGGGGGGGGGTCTCTTCATATGCCATGCCATACATTTGAGGGTCAGAAGACGACTCTTCTTCCACCATGTAGGTGCCTGAGATTGAATTCAGGTCATCAGGCTTAGTGGCAAACTTCATTAACCAACAGAGCCAACTCAGTGGCCAGACAGGCATTTTAATTGTTAGGTTTCTATTGGTTTTTCCACAGTTGCATTTCTCTACTGAGACTGATCATTCGTTCACATATTGTGTTCATCCTCCATTTACATTTTTGAACATATTTCTAATAACTGTTGCAATCCTTGTTCACTAATTCGAACAGCTGTGTCCTTGTCTTCCTATTTGGGATTATCTTTCATGATTGCTTTTTGTACTTTTATATCATTATAACGACTGAAGGGAATTTCTATAGCTTGCATGCTGCCTGTGCTGCATAATGGTCTTTAAAAACAGTCAAATTTTGTTCTGGAAATCTATCAAGTAATCAAATAAGTAGAATTTCAGTTGGACATTAAGCTTTATTGATGCCAAACTAAACTACTATTATTGGGCCGGACTTGAAATATATCTGAGGTCTGAACTGATAGAGTTTCAACAAGAAACTCTGTCCATTGAATGCTTAAAATCTATTCCTGTTGGTTAAATTTGGGAAACTGGCTTTGGGCACCTCCTTTCCTCAAAGCCATTGTCCCTTCTCTCTGGAAGGCACCTGTCTCATGCCCAGATGGCTGTCTGGCGTTTGGCTTAGCACTGACCAACACTGAGTATTCCCACTGGGCACCCATGGTGCTTCCTCTTCTACACTTTCTTGGTCCTCAGATGCCCTCTACCTCAGAAACCACAGGTTCTGCTCTCCCTTTTCTTGCTGGAGAATTGTCAGCTTTCTGAAGAGTTCCTCACTGTTTCACAGTTTAACTGGAAAGTTTTTCTGGAGAGATCCAGTTTGCTCCTGTGTTCCTTAGGCTCATAGGTTTTCTCTTCCAGGCCTGTAAAAACTGTTTTATGTGAGAGGTTTATGTTCTTTTGTTTGTTTGTTTTTCCCTTTTTTTATTTTTAAATTTTAGTTTAGTTTACTTTTGGTACTGTTTAACAGTTACATACACCAATTTATGTGTTTTGAACAGCCACAAAATTGTTTACAACAGAAGTTAAATTCGACACCTGTCACTCTGTTGTCGATGGTTTCTGTGAATGTACAAAATTTTTTTATTAATTATGATATAGCTGTAAAATTTTATTTTTATTTTTTGTTTTTGATCATTTGTCTCATACACCAGAAATGTTTCAACATCAATATTTATTTATTCTCTACATATAATTAATTTTTCTGTATACAAAAAATATTCTCAAATATTTTATGAGTAGAAAATTATTGGCATTTGGAAATGGTTTCACAAAATTTGGTTTAGAAAGGGACAGGCCCTGTAGGGATCCATCAGAAGCAACAGAGATAATTCCTGCTATTGTCTCTATGACACTACAATTGTCAGCTTTATGTTCCATCTGTTTGGAGTTTGAACTATTTACTACATCTTTAGATTTTATTTGTAATTATGATATGAGTATTTTAACCTAAGATTTTAATGAAATTTTAGTCAACTCATTTAATGTATGTTTTAAAAAGTGTATGTGTTTACTAATTTTCCCTAATTAACTGATTTGGACCCAGAAATGTCAACATTTTAATTCTCACTTCAAAATACACTATTATGTAATCATCATCACAAAAGCAAAATCATTTACTATGGTTTTTACATGAAATTTTGTGATGAGTTAACCAGGCTCTAGCTTACATAAAAAGTAGATTAGAATAACTTATTATTTTGTGGATGGCATGAATAATTCCTTATTCTAATGGGCCAGGATTAAGAGATAGGGGCTATGCTCTCACTCATGAGAGATAGGGGCTATGCTCTCACTCATGAGAGACTGGAATACCAGAGTATGTATTGGTGGTATTTGTCCTTTGGTAACTATGGGTGTCATGCATGTGAATGAGAAAACATAAAGCAGGAACTCTAACAATTTAGGGACATAAATCTAAGCTGTTGGAAAATAGCCAGTGACTTTTTTCATTTCTCACTTTGTCAACACTGTGACAAATACTTGGGGGTCAATTAAAAAAGAGACTAGATTAGTACTAGATGTCTTGGTATTTATCAGGGCCTGCTGTGTTTTCAGAGATTCTGAGTTCAGCTCCCACCAATCTCACAACCACCTGTAACTCCAGATCCAGAGATCCAACAGTCTTTTTCTGTTCTTACCTGCACTCATGGGCACATAGACATAGATGCAGAGACCCACAGCCAGAGAGACGGTGAGAGAATCTAAATGGGAGATCTCCATCACCCCTTCCTGTAGGGAAGCCCATGGATATTGTAAAAGCCAGAGGTGCTGGAGGACATCAGGAGGAAAAGGTCTTGTGAGTCAACTAAGCAAGGTGCATGTGAGCTCACAAAGCCCCAAGCAACAAGCACAAGACTCACACAGTTCTGCACCAGATTCTCTGTATATTATTACAGCTTTTAACTTAGTGTTTTTATCGGACTCTTGCTTGTGAGAACGAGTAGGACTCTGACTCCTATGCCTGCTCTTGGGACTCTTTTTCCTCTTGTTGGATTGCCTGCGGTATCTAACTTCAATGTGATCAATATCATGGTTTTTGTTTTATCTTATTATATTTTACTTTGCTATGTTGGATTGTTATGTCTTAGAAGCCTGTTCTTTTCTAATGGGTGACAGAAAGGTAGTAGATCCAGAGAGGACAGAAAATGTTGAGGAACTGGGAGGAGTAGAGGGACTATAATCTGGATATACTGTATGAAAAAAGAGTATATTTTGAAGAAAAGAAAAAATAATAATGTCCAGGACTGCAGAGATGACCCAGAAGAGAAGAGTATGGTCTACTTTTCTGCATTACTCATGTTGGGTTCCCATAGCACCCATGGCCTCTGCCTCATGACCTTCTGCAACTCTAGTTCCAGAAGATCTAATGCACTTATTCTTTACATACACCCACTCACATGCACACAAACCCACACCCCCACTGCAGATATGTACACATTTAAAAATTTAAAATACATTAAAACTAAAAGTAAACCTTAAAACAATACAGAGGAAATGGTTATTTGGGCATGTGTAAACTTTAGGCTTCAACCTGTGCAGCCAAGCCAGTGAATCCCTTGGCATCAGCCTGGGAAGTGAAAATCAGCTAGGAGGAGAACACAATCACACAATCCCCTAGGAGATCCCCCACACACACCAAGTATGAGAGGCCTTGTTAGATCCACCACTTACAGGCTCCACTCCTTCCAGCACTGAGCACAAGTGACAGATCCAACCACAGAAACATCCTATGTTGAACCAAGAACCAATCACACAGGCTAGAAGTTGCGTGAGATTTTGTTCCCTTTTGCTAACACATATACTGTCCACTTTTTCATGGACTGGAGGACCAGTGCTGTTCCAGGTTGTTGGGACAGCACTGTGTTTAACACTCTGCATCTCTCTTTCCTTCCCTCCTTTCTTCTCGTATTTCCTGGTTCCAAGCTCTCATTTGATTATAGTCAAGTTTTCTTTACACTAGTTCATTTCCCTTCCTATAGTCTTTGCCAGAAAACTGGAGAAAACACTGGCAGTCACAAAGAAGACATGAAATGAATTTTTTAATTCTTGGCTGGATTTCTTTCTTCCTACCTAGTGAAGTAAGCAGCTGACATCATCATGTCCTTTTGTCTTTGTGTTTGTTATGTCCAGATTTGGTCTGAGGCTATTTCTGTGGTTTTAATTTTGACAAATATTAAGTCAAGAAAATTTAAATGTGGCTGAAATTTATTTGACCAATTATCGCATTAATGATGGTAAGACAAATGGCTGTAAGAGAACCATATAGCCAGGCTGGGTGGTGGTGGCGCACACTTTTAATCCCAGCACTTGGGAGGCAGAGGCAGGCAGATTTCTGGGTTAGAGGCCAGCCTGGTCTACAGAGTGAGTTCCAGGACAGCCAGGGCTACACAGAGAAACCCTGTCTTGAAAAACCAAAAAATAAAAAAATTATGCAGAGTTAATCCTTATTGCCAACATGACTGCATTGGGTGTCACTTGGACCATTCAGCACTGGATGTGTCTATAAGGGAATTTCCAGTCAGTGGGGTGGAAGACACACCCTGAATATGGGTAATGCTATCCCATGGGCCTGAGCCCAGACAGAATAAGATAAAAGGGAGACAGCAGCATTTATTTCTCTACTTCTAGATTGTAGACTTACTACGGCTCAATGTCTACTGTTGCTCTTACTGTGCCTTTCCCCTGTGATGGACTGTACCCTCAAACTATAATCCAAGCAAACCTTTTGTCACAGACACAAACAAACAGGCAAAACCCAGATGGTGTCGACGACTGTAAACTTTCCTGCTGGGGTACAGGGTTCCTACAGACTCTGTCAGCTCTGCCTGTCCCTGTTTCCTGAGGTAATAGTATGTTCACAGTGGTTCCTCAGTGTTCAGGGTTCTTGGTAGAAACAGAAAGAGTACAAGCAGGGACTCAATCAGCCCTGGTGCCCTTGGCCTAGAAGTGGCACACACTATACCCATTGCCTTGATCTGGTTGTGACAAGGGTGAATCCTCGTTAGGATTCCATTATACGTCATTCTTTCTCACTTCCCTGAAGGAGAACACGGGTTGAGTCTGCAAGGAGATAGCAGGCTTTGACCAAGAGAAGGGTAGCTGGAGCAAGCACAAAAACTAAAGCTTTTCCACACAGATCCTGTTTCTCTTCCACATGAGATATACGCACCTCAAGGCTGTGATCTTACAGTTGACTGTTAGACAATAAGGGAGAATTAAATATATTTTCTCCAGAAAATGTTGAAGCTCCTGAAGATGCTGGGTCAGGTTTGAGTGATTTTAAGATTAGTTAGTACTGGTTTTCACTCTACATGGGCAAGGTGATTAAAACATCTGGTCTGAAAACCATGTTGTCTGGGTTCACAGCTGGAGTCTGTGGTATCTTCTTGTGTGTCTGCTGATCAGTGGGAACAATGGGTAAGATAATTTTGCTGTGCATCCATTTCTTTTTTTTTTTCATAAAAAGAGGAGGATAATGGGTACTTTATAGAGTTTTGAAACTATTTTTCTGAGGAATAAATGAGATTACACCTAAGTTAACCTGAGGAATTTCTGGCATATCATAAGCACGCAATAAATGTTAGATAAAATACGCATGGTGACTGGTGTAGAGTTAGTGCTCCTTCTCTCAGGTTGATAGGTGGTGGACAGGTAGCAGTATCACTCGGCTTTGAAAGAGGAACTTCCAGACAGATCCAAGTACTGCAAGAAATATCTGCTTGAATCTCTCCACTTGCTTAGTTCCGTGGCTCAGCTGCAGTCTGTGCTTCCTAATGGCATTTTGATTTGTTTTCACGAAAGTCAATAATTTCCCACTTCTCTATTGAAAATAGGCTTTTCTGCAGAGCATGCAAACATGGTGTAAAACTGGTGAAATTATAGTTTTATGGGACTGGGGACAAATAGGAGGAAGATGTGACTCCAAAGTTCCGGTTCTCAGGGAGGTTGTGAGAGGCAGTGCTGTTGTAGCCGTAGGAACTGAAAATGGTGAGCACTCAGGGAGGAGACCTGAGGTGGGGTCAGGTTCATGTGGACAGACTCAGAATTGTATGGCTAGAGTAAACTTTCTCATCTGGCTTCATCTTCCCCTTCACGCTTCCCGTTGTTGCTCTCCCTGTCAGTCGTGGACCAGCTTGATGCGCCGTGTCTAATTCTCCATAAATCAGGTGAGGTTTGGAGTGATATTGGCAGTGGCTTTCCCAGCCCCATTGTTCTCCCTCAAGAGTGTTATTCGGTCTGCAAACAATCCAGTGTGAACAACCTTGTTTGCTCGCCACACTGGGCTTTGTGGGCACTGAAAACTTTGATTTATAACTGTAGATAATTGATGGTCGTGGGGTAGAGACCACAAGCTCTCACTCCTCCTCTTTTAATCTGGCTTTGCTTGGAGATCCAGGTCCCGGAACATTCTCAAGGGAATGGGCTGGGAATTTTCTAACTCCCCAATGGGAGATCATTCATCATGGCTAGGAGTGTGTTTGTGAAAGGGAAGAACACAAAAGTCAGGCCACCTCGAGGTGGCCAGGCACAGAATGGTGTTAAGGCTAATGTATTCATTGTGACAGCACTAAGGAGAAGCCCTGCTGTCCAGTGAGTCAGATACATTTGTTGCTTTCAGAAATGAATTTTGACATTTGTAATTCAAGTATTAGTACTGAAAAGCAATGCCTAGAGTCCCTGCTAACTTGACAGTCTACTAATAAGAATACAGATTGCCCCCCAATGCCATCCAGCATATATGCTGTTCTGAGCCCTGTCTCCCCACAATGCTCCCTTTAGTTTTGCTAGTCCAAAAGGAGTCCTCACAAGTTTTTCATCTGGCATTTCTTCCTTAGGATACAAAGACTGATACTTAGTTTCTGGAGATGATGGCAGAGCATTCTCTACAGCTACAAGGGTTTTGCCACTGGTGTTTTTAGATCATAGAGAACAACAGAATTTACTGTTTATTTTTTTTTGTTTGCTTTGAAAAAATATTTTAAATGCTAAAGACAACCTGGTGTGTGTGTGTGTATGTGTGTGTGTGTGTGTGTGTGTATGTGTGTGTTAAACAAAGTGTAATGTCAAATCTAGAAGAACACATTATGGAAGTGCAGAATTGGTACCGTAAAAATTAGGTGATTTGCTTGTAAAATTATTTTAGTGTTGAAAAATTATTCATGAATAAATAAAAGAGCAAAGGAAATTTGGAAATAATAACAGTGTGGATCCCTGGATCTTTTCTCTTAAATGTGTGCAAAATGATAAAGACTGTGCTGAAATACTGCTTGGCCTCCACTCACTGTACTGAATAAATTAGCCAACAGCAGACACCACTGAAGTTGCCATCAGCGTGCAGGGTTTGGGACTCTCATTTCCACACACTTGATATAGGCATCATTTAAAGTTACTCACGGCATCTCAGGGAGGTTTACTAAAGACAGATCTTCCCTGGGAGTGGGATCTTAACAAGTTTGAATGGACCGATGGTTTCTGCCCAGATGGTATAGAAGTAGGCATGGAGGTAATGTTCTTCACAGATTATAGTCCAATTTAAAGGTTTGTTTGTTTGTTTGTTTGTTTGTTTAGATTTGGAGAAAGACAGTTCTCAGATGTTGATGCTTTAGCTCTCAGAGTCCCACACCTAATGACAAAGAAATCAATATGCCTTGGAGAAGCGTGCCTTAACATTGACTTGGTTTAGAGCTAACTTCAACCCAAGTCCATGGATGTGACTTATAAGAAAAATATCTATTTTTCAGATGACAGAAAACAGTAATTAAAATCCACAGTCAATCTAAGTGAAAGCACAAAATAATGGAAACACAGACACCTTTGAAAAATTAGTAATCCATTTCTGTGAAGTGTGAGCTCCTTTTCTTTCAGGGGAGGCTAGATCTGTCTGTGCCTTTGTACAAAAATAACTGCATTCACAACAAACACACTTTCAGGCTGGATCTGCAGCTCAGTTACAGAGAGCTTGCCTATGCAGTAGTCTACATTCCATCCCCATTTAAAATATAAATTGGTAATGTCAATGTAGTTTTTCCCTAGTGGCTTTTACTGTTTCCTTGAAAAAATGTAAATATTTGAGAAAATTCTACTCCAGTATATTTTAAAATCATCATATACTTAACATATTTGTACTTTAATCGCACAGCCTTACGTTTCAATACTCATTTTGCACAATGTTTTTTAAAATAAAAAATACTTCATTGTCAACCTGTCATCTCTTAGCCTTAAGAGAAATTCACAGTCCCTTTGGCCACAAGTCTCTGTGTTCCAAAGAAATTAAATCCTTAGAATAAAACATTTCTCTGGGTGTTCTCACTGAACATCTCCTTGTTGTTGGACGTTATCCTGTAGGATAGAAGAGTTTGTCACACTTTGGGGATAGGGCTTCCTGATGAAGACAGCAAAATTTTTCTCCTTTTTGGGGGTAAAGTTCAGATCAGAGAAAATAAAATGGGTATAGTACTAGAGGACAAAAAGGACCCCCAAAACCTAACTTGTAACTGTAAGCAGACAATTCTGTGTACAACCACACATCCCTCTATGAGCAGTTGCTGCCCATGTGCCACAGTAACCAGCTTTTTCAGACACACTCCATTTTCCGTGTGTGGGAAAGAGGTGGCTTCCTTCACAAACTGTTTAAAGTACCCCACCATCTCAGAAGTGCTGCAGATGTGACTGTGAAATAAAATATGATGCCGATTAGCTATGCTGCAGAAAAGCAGAGCTAGGCAAGAGAGTACAGAGGACTCCTGCAGCCTAGTGTGCAATTATTTAATTGCAGATTGGTTTTCTATCATTCTCTTTGGCAGCAGAAGTGACCACTTGGTCCTGGGGTTGGATTAAGTATTTTGTCAGAAGAGCTTACTGAAGGATCCTTATAGAACAACCCATCACTCAGGGGACTGCAATGGAGGGAGAATGGGGTGTGTGTGTGTGTGTGTGTGTGTGTGTGTGTGTGTGTGTTGTGCGGAAATGAGCCTGCACTGTGTTGTCTTGATGCTTTCTGAGACTGAAGGGCCACCATTTCCTGATGGTCCAAGTAGGTATCCTGTCCTAGCATCTGATGACTTACTAAGCAAAGAAGTCTTCAGTGACTGTCCTATTTCTGAGCACAGGTGAGACAGTGGCAAACAATAAAGCACAGGGCTGAGACATTTGGTGTTTGGATCTTTTTTTAATCCTAAGGAATAGCAACTTCCAAACAAACTTTAAACTGGACATTTTGCTTTGCTTCCTGCATTCGGTGGAGTCTACCATCTGTCTCACATGGGGGATATAGAAATTTTATTGACTTCACAATTAGGTTTTAGTTTATTTAGATGTTTTTCCCCCATTTACTCTCAGAGTGGTCATAGACATAAATGCCTGCAGCTGAAGATGAGTGGAATATTTGTGGAGTAGGCACTGAAAGGCATTTGTCACATCAAAACAGTTGGATCCATTTAAATGCACTCTGGAAATTGAAATGTGAACATCTGTATGAAAGACTGAAACGGGCTGCCACCCTTAGCACTCACTCAGAAAGGCTGAGTTAGGGGTTATTTCCCTTCCGTGGTGCACCATAACCAGATTGGTTGGCTCTGCATATTTTGCAAGTTATTTCCAAATTGGTAAGCATGAGTGCAAGGTAGCTGAATCAAAAGAGCCTGGGAGATTTACTGTTGTTCTGTGAGAAGTGGTGTTAGGGCTGACTGCTTCACCCAAATTAAGAAACTATTGCAGGGCAGTGGATTGTTTATGGACTTGTGATGTTTGTATAATTGAATGACTATGCTCTGCCTTGCTACAGTTTGTGAGGCATCTCTCTAAAAGGGAGTGCGGATGGGGGCAGGAAGCAGTGCTTTGCAGCCAGGCTGCAGGAATCTGCTGAGCAGGCATTTAGGACTGAGGAGGCAGGGCCTGGCCACTGCACTGCAAAGTTCATGGAATCTTCCCCATCTGTCAAATGATGAAGAGAAGCATCCAATCAAGCAGATGGAAAACTGTGACAGTGACTGGGCATTGGAGAAGACGGTGTGTGCTTGGTGGGGATGTACTTGTGAGTGAACAGTCACTGATGCAGACACTGAAATTATAGGTGATACTGTGTTGCTCAGTGTGGGTACTAGGAACTGAACTCTGGTCCTGTGCAAGCACAGTAAGAGCTCTAAACTGCTCTCTGGCCCTGCGAAAGGGTTTAATAACAATAACAAAACTCTACCCCCAGGCACTCCCAGCCTGGTAATTCATGAGGCCTCCTCTCTGTGCCCTCATCTCATGCTGTGAGCACCTATGCTCTAACACATGTGCCAGTTTGAATTCTCCTGCTATTCTGCAGTAGCTTTGCCATCTTCTCTGCTGTGACATTAGGCGTGAATTGTTTCTTTCTTAGTTCTGTGACACAGCACTGTTTAGACCTCCATGGTGTTTGTTCATTCATACCAGAGTAAATCTGGGTTGGAACATATTTTGTTACTTTGTATTAGTGTTGTTATTCCCAAATTCCCCTTTGGCCTACTAGTTCTCAGAGTACCCTAAAAGGAAAGGGTGCGGCTTGTAGGTCATCGCACAGAGTTACATGGGTGGACTCAAAATCACCAGCATCATGCTGGCAGCATGCTGTGGTCGCAGCCTTCTGTTTCCTTGTTAATGCATGGTGAACCATTGACTTTCATTTCTTTCTCCAGTGCCTTTGGTGTGCCTCTGGTGGGGTGCAGGGTTGTTTAGGATCACTCTTCTTAATGTGTGTATTGAGGTCATCTAGGGTGTTATTAAATGCCAGTTTTGTTACCTCGCATTCTTTCTTCTTGGAAAGTTTTTGCCTCTTGGTGACTCTGTGATACAAAGGAAAGGACATGTTCTGTGGACTCATGGGTTACATTCCAGTCCTAGCAGGAACACATACACTGGCAGAGGAGAAACAATATGGAGGGGCCTTTTGTCTCAGGTGAATTTCCCCCTCCTGAAAGTCAAGTGCAAGGGAACATGGGATAATCACCATAGTGTGAAGACTTCCATTGGGCTAAGAAGCTCAATACTAGGAACGGGCAAGTACAAGACAGATAGAGCTCAGTAGCACACAAGGTCATGGCACCAGATGAGACAGGGTGTGGCTTTGTTCCTGTGAGGCCAGAGATGTATCAGAACTGGCAGCAGCCTTCATCTGCATCTTGGCAGATTTGAGGTGTCAGCATTGATGAGGTGTGGACAGGGATGTGTCCACATTCAAAGCTAGTGTGACATTGCATAACAAAAAAGTGTTTCAGGAATTCATAGTTTCTGATCTGTGTTTGAGAGTGTCAGGAAATGAAGCTCGATTTTTTGTTTGTTTGTTTGTTTAAGAAGAATGTCTGTCTTTATGTGCAGAATCTCACATATGCTAGCTATGGTCTTACAAGCCCAACAAGGAGGTAGTTTTTTTTCTAGTTGTAGAAGCAGACTGGAGTTTGGAAGATCTAGAACTTTTGACTTCATCAGTCAGGAGCTAAGCAGGGTTCCACAGCCATTCATAGCCACACACTGATGCAAAGCATTCAGCATTCCGCCTTTGCCATGCACAAGGAACTAAGCAGACACCTGAGAACCAGGAGGACTATGCTCAGGACCTTACATCACTGCCTAAGAGTAAGCATTGGTGCAGACAGTAAACTTCTGCAAGTAAGCATTCTAGAAGGTTTGTGAAGAATAAATTGCCAGAGAGCATTCTGTGGACCAGTAAGACATTGATGTGCATTAAGTAGCCAGATTTGTCAGTCGATAAAAGTTTTCAGAAAACGTGAATCCATAAAACTCAAGCACTTTCTGGCCTTGTCCAGGAGAAACAGGTCTATATTCAGAACAAGATCTCACTGACAACGTTTGTATATATCCCAAGTTCAAAAGAACAACAGGCTATCTGAGTAGATTCGTTGGTCCAGATCTTGGAGCCAGTAGCTCCAAGGATATTGTTTCCTTAAACCTCCCCAATAGACTACCTCAGCCAGCTAGCTAATCATCACCAGTTTGTCATTATGTAGGAGATCTACTCCGGGTTTTTTCCAAGCCATCCAGGGATATATCATATCTTTGCCTCAATTTGTAGTAACCCCTTTGGAGTCCTTCTTCTTATCTAGGGATGAGGTAGTTACTGGTTCATCAGGTGTCTTTGGCAAATAGCAAAATTGTTCTAGAGGACTGCCCCAAAGCAGGCCTTGCCCACCTTGTTTCACAGACTACTTTATTCAATGTCCCATCTGTACTCTTCTAGGCACAAGCTCTGGCATTTCTCTCCTGAAGCACTGGATGGTTTGATAGGCCTGGTCCCTAAATTCCAATTCCACTTTTCAGTTACTCACTTCTTCCTGGAGACTGGAAGAGGAAGGCGTGGGATAGTCATCCCAACTTGACAAATAAGAAAAATTGGGGAATGGAGGGAATCACCCCAAGGTCACAATGACAATGCCTCTTCCCCCTTTAGTCTCTTGTCTATGCGGTTCCTTTCTGTTCAGGCCTCACAACAACTATCTGTGATTTCTACACTTGCCTACACATCACTGCCAGAGAACACATAGGATTTACATAGCATATGATACATTGGCTTGGTTTTTGTTAACTGGTGTGCACATGTACTTGTACATAGTACAGGGTTTTATACTGACATCTTGTGTGAGTCGTCCTGACTTTATTCTTGTTGCTCTGATAGATATCGCAGCAAAAAGCAACATGGAGAAGAAGGGTTTCTCTGGATTACAATTCCAAGTTGTAGTCTGTTATTGTGGGGAAGTCAAGGAATTCAAATAGCTAGTGATAATGACATCCACAAGCAAGAACAGAGAGTAAATTAGCTTTCTTCAGTCTCACACAGTTTATAGCCCAGCCTAGGGAATAGAGGCTCCTACAGTGGGTGGGTTATCCCTACCTCAATTAACTCAATTAAGGAAATTCCCCCATTGGCATGCCCCAGGCCAAGCTATTCTGGAGAAGTCCTCAGTGAGACTCTCTTTCCAGGTGACTTCCAGTTTAGTGAAGTTTATTTTAATAAAGGCAGGCTGCATGTAAATAGACAATGCATTTTCAGCATTTTCACGACAATACTCACTTGCCCACCTTCCTCTGCTACCAGTTCTCATCCCATTCTTTTTCTCTGTTCTACATAGTTTTCTATTTTTCTGTATCATCCATGTTTTTATGATTCTGTATAAAATCTACGATGGACACAAGAAAAAAAATTTTCTTTCATCTCCTTTAATTCACTTAATATGATGATTTCCAGTTGCATGCATTTTCCTACAAATTACACAATTTCATTTTTATGGCCAAATAAAATTCCATTTTGTGTGCGCACATACACACGCATGTGCATACACACACACACACACACACACACACACTATATATATATATATATATAAAATTTCCTGTATCTGTTTCTCTGTGGAGAGCATCAAAATGGTATGAGAGGGTACGTTGGATTTCTGAGAGCTTACAGGGCAATTCTTACGTAACAACTTGGAACCACAGACACAGCTTTTGAGGAACTACATTCAGGACTGCTTTACAGTGCATCTCAGCATCACTCAGGGAACTGGTTCCAGATGCAAATTCTTTGGTTCCATAGTGACTGAGGAGACACATATTCTGGTGTTGGTGCCAGAAACTAGCTTTCCAAGTGACTGTGGAGCAGCCAAGCCCCTGGCCATGCATCCTCCAAATATGTTTATGATGTGGAATATAGTTGACCAGCTGTCTGCTATTTTCCATGATGCCAGAGCTTGGAGGAAATCTATTTCAGCCCAATGGCAGTTCAGGACATTTAGATCTGAATGAAAAGATCGATTTCTCAGTGGTGGAGGTTGCACAAGCAGTAAGAAAAACTTGAAGGAAGATTTTAGAATTGGATTGGGGGTGTGGTAAGCTGGAGTACTGAGCCATTAAAAAACAAAAAGGCAAAAAAGGAAAGGGAAGAAATTTTCTCTGGAGAAAATGGGAAATATGAAATACCATCATCTGGCCTCACAGGAACCATTTCTGGTTCTTCTTTTATATGCTTTGGCATGAAAGGTGGTGTCTTCTGAGCTGGCATCTTACACTTCTGTTGCAGATCACAGTATAGCCAAAATCACCCAGACAACTTTGCTACACTGAGAACTACCCACAGCAGGTACATGAGGTTGAGTCATAGCACATGGCCTCTCTCCTACCCACTACCAATGACTATGCTATTTAATTGACATCATTTCTTGCTGCTACAATTGTTATTTTCAGCATGGTAAGTTTAAATAAGAGACTATTAACCAACTTCTCCAATGCCCTTTGTTAAGTGATTGTTCAGTCTTGTCCTAGTTTTCAGGTACCCATAGGAGTTCACCCAGTGCTTGTCTGTACTAAGTTCCAATGGAATTTATGAGGATTATTTTGAAAGGAATGCTTCAGGACTGTGGGCTGCTGATGAAATGCATGGACAATAAGTATGCTTAACCCAAACTGCCTCTGATGACTGAGGATATGGGGAGACAACATAAATGCTTTAACCAGATTGAAGGCCACTGAGGAGGCTGTGGGGAACACTGGGGGATGAAGCTGAGGCCTCATGCAAACCCGAGACCTCCCGATCCCTATTGGTCACCAATCCCAAGAGTCTTCAGCACGCATGCCTCAACTGTTCCTCAACACTTAGGACATTTTTGTTTTAATTGTACCATTTTTCTCAACTAACAACTGACTTTGTGCTTAGACTTTGGTCTTACTTTACTTTTGCTATACCCATCATTTAGTAAGGAACCACATCTGTCTAAATCAGTAAGGAAAATGCTGAGGAAGGGTACAAAACAGGAGGAAAGAAGATAAGGTTTACTGCTGTTACTGGAGCCAGGGTGGGAGGATGTGCCTCACCTGCTAGGATACAGAGATGATTAGTTTAGGAGCAGCCTACATGGTGATGATGTGCCATGTGATGCTCTTGGAATCATACTGGACAGAACATTCAGAAGAGAGGCCATGCACCAGGAGAGTGGGCTGGGAGGGCTACAGCTGCCATGAGGTGATTGATAGGCATACCAGATAAGCTGTGCTCTCTCTCCATTCATTTGCACCCTCTTTGGTCAATCTGGGGAGTTGAAAAGGATGGACAGATGGACCTGGATTCTATTTCTGACACCCAAACTAAAAAAGGGAGGACCTTTCCCCCACCAATAACCTTGCTGTGTAGGCTGTTCTTTCTAGTTTTTCTTTGCCTAGTGATTTGTCTAAAGGAGCACAAGGGATCTGGAACATAGAAGGGCAAACGATAGTGTCAATGCAAGGAAAACCCTGCCCACTGTGTCCTCATACTTGGTCCACAATGCAGAGACCCATTGGAAAGAGAAGTTCAGTGGCCTGGAATGTGGTGTGCCATGACTCATTATGGAGATGAGCTGAAAATGGTTGGAGGACTGCTTTAGTCCTAAAAGCAGAGGGACTGACAAAGACAGCAAACATAAAGGAAAGGGAAAAGCATGAATTAAAAAATAATCAGGTCAATCAAAAAATGATCAGGGATATCAAGAAAGAGAACAACAATAAAACATCAGAAGGTTATTTGGATGTTCTAACTAAGTAGTGACATGGCTTAATCATAGCAGGGTCAGCTTTACTAGCATTTTATTAGGAATAACTGAGATAGAAAACCATTTTCTAGCTCTGTAATCTCTTGCAATAACCTTGCAGTGCACTGGTGGAGTAACAACAGACCCCCAAGCATTCCCTAGAGTCTAGAGTCTAGCACATTCTGACACCAGCTGAGCCCAGCTCTTGCCTGCTCCTGCCTTGTTAGGCAGAGGACGCATTCAGGTCTCAGGTCACACATGAAGCTCCTCCAAAGGATAAGTTGTTTCTTTCCTAAAGTTCTTGGAGACCTGACCCACTTTAGCTCCAGAATTCTGAACACTACCTTGCTCTAGCATTAAGCTGCGGTAGAGACTAAGGGGCAGTCCACCTTACCTTGCTCTCAGTTCTATAGTCTTCCAGGCCTGGAAAAAAATGATCCATGGCCTCATTAGATGAGCAGGTCAGCCTTTTCTCATTCAGCATGTCCATGCAGAATGGTGTACACAATATTCTAGGTTTGTACCCATCGTGAAGCTCCTGAGTGTGTCTGCAGACTCTGAAGCATTGAGGGGTGAATTATTTGAGACATCCAAAGGCAGACAGGAGAAATGGGAGTAGCTATTTCAAATGGGAATTCTTTAGCCCACCTTCTCCATGAAGATTCCTACTTTTACTTAGCTCCAACAGATGTTTATGATAGCAAATTACACTGAGTGTCTTAGTCAGGGTTTCTATTCCTGCACAAAACATCACAACCAAGAAGCAAGTTGGAGAGGAAAGGGTTTATTCAACTTACATTTCCACATTGCTGTTCATCATCAAATGAAGTCAGGACTGAAACTCAAACAGGTCAGGAAGCAGAGGCTGATGCTGAGGCCATGGACGGATGTTCCTTACTGGCCTGCTTCCCCTGGCTTGCTTAGCTTCTTTCTTGTAGAACCCAGGACTACCAGCCCAGGGATGGCACCACCCACAATGGGCCCTCCTCCCTTGATCACTAATTTAGAAAATGCCTTACAACTGGATCTCATGGAGGCATTTCACTGAAGCTCCTTTCTCTGTGATAACTCCAGTTTGTGTCAAGTTGACACACAAAACCAGCCAGTTCAGTGAGTAACTTCTAGGTTAGAGCCCTCTGCTGTGTTGTATCTTCTTTTGATGACTATGTTTTGCTAGCCTCACTCTATTTACCCCTGAGTGCAGTCAGGATGCATAGTGAGAGCCATTCTGACCTGTGTCACAATGGACAAAGAGTACCATTTGAATATCTCTCTACAGCTCAGTTTCATTATTCCAGAAGATTACAAGGAAAAGATGGGCCTAGTTTGGGATTAGCAGACTAAGCAGGGTGGGGAATTTAGCCTGACTCTTGTCTTTGGAAAAAATGTTCTAAAGTTATAGCATGGTCACTTACATATAAGCTTTCTGTGGCTGACTCTGGATCATAACAGGAAAGGTGAGTAGTTGCAACAGTGTCAGCTGGCCTATAGCGCCTGAAATAATTAATACATCATCTTTCCCAGAGAAAACATGCTGACCCAGACCTGAACATTTAGCACATGGTTGTGATGTTGTCCTTCCTGAGTAATCCACATCTTTATGCCTCTTGTGTTATTCTCCTCAATAACCCCCTTTACCCAGGTCCAATTTAAGTGAGAAATCTGTTCTGTTATATAGACATGTTTGTAAAGGATCTTAAAAATTATACATCTTCTTCTAAGTTATTTAAGATACCACAGCTCTACCATCTGTCCCCATGGCTAGGTGCTTAGCTACAGGAAAGCAGAGCCATGGGCCCTTTTCTTTTCCAGACTCAGAGGTTGGCAATTAACACAAGATGACCTGGGAAGGCAAAGAGATGGCAAAGTCACGATTGGAGGTCATGAGCAGAGGGAAGAGGATAGCAAAGCAAGTGGGTGCTCCCCACGCACTTGGATTTAAAGAAAATTTATTTTTCCTGCCTCCCTAGGGAAATCTTCCTACTGTTCCCACCTTCTTCCCTTTCTGGACCAAAGCCAAGTGCTCCCTAAATGACATTTTCCTGCCCTGGTGTCTGTGGGTTTTCTCATTCAGCAGTGGGAAAAGGAGATAGCTGAGCACCGGGGCATGCTTTCAAAGAGCACACCAGGATGCGACAGAACAGGAGTGCTCAGAATGAAGCATTTCATTTATCATGTCTCAAAAAGGAACAACTTACGGGGAAAAGTTCATCTGACAAGTGCACAGAGTACGATGCATGTGTAGCATGAAGCAAATGATACCTCCTTAGATGGCATTATACTATTAAGATTCCCATTACTGTCACTTGTCCTCGCTCTTTCAGGGGTATTGTCAAGATAAGAAGAAAAGACACCCATCTGCACAAAGTCATGCCTAAATGCTTGTATACAGGCTGTACTGAGGCTAGTGTGAAGTGAAAGGGCCTGGGGGTCTGGGCCTTTCTGTCCTTTCGTACTACTCTGGTGTTCAGGATGCAGAGATGGTAAATGTTCCCTTTAAGAGAACTTAATTTTCATCTACCCTACCAAATTATCTCTCCTCTTATGCAAACAACCTATCACTCCAAAGGGCGGGACAGCCATGCAAAGCTTCAGAGATTGTACACTTTTCCTTAGGGACCACATCAGGTGGTTTCTGCTCAGTTTAAGCCAAGGAAAAGGTGCAGGAGGAATTTATTTGTGATCGTTTCTGCTCCTCCATGTCCATTAACAGGTTGTACACAAAGGCCTATCTGGATTTCAGGTAGAGCCTAGGAGATATGAACAGATGTTCTGTTCTTGAATTCACAGCTAAATGTAATCAATACATTTCATTATTAAGCCTTTAAGCTAGTTTATTAATATTAAGTCTTTGCACATAATACTCTGCAGTGTGATGGTGAAAAAAGTCTGGGTATTTTGAATTCTCAAAATGAGGCACAGAATCCATCCTCCAGCCAACATTACTGAAGACAGATCTATACAAAAATTTGATTTTTCAGATATTTGTTTTCTTTTTAGATAGTCCTGCTGTGTAGCACAAGCTGGCTTCCAGCTCATGATCCTCTTGCTTTGGCACTGTAATCCCTGAGAAGATAGGCATGATCACCCACCAGGCTAAACTTTTATCTCAGAGTTTGAAGGTAATATGCATATATGTCCTAAATAAGATGTCACCTAACTCAATTTTGGCCAGCATTTCCTAAGCAAGCACTTCAAAATTGCATAAATGTCCTCAAAATTAGCTTAAGCAACAATGAAATACTATACCTCAATAAGAATAAAGTACGGTTACTTAAAGCAATTTGGATGACTCCTGTGCACATAATTCTGCTTACTGTTTGATTCAGGTGCAAATATACATGTATTTGCATGTACATATCCGTACAAACACTCGAGACTCTCCAGCGTTCAATATCAAGGTTGTATTTGCCCTAAGCAGAAGAGATAATGAGTCCAGGGAATTTCTATTTGTTGGTCACCTTCTATTTTTTATTAGAATTGTTGTCACATGTATTTTGGCTGAAATTTTATGGAACTACTAATAGGATAGGTTGTTTAATTAAAAGGTATAAAATATTTTAAAATTATTAATGGACACCGAAGAAAAACTCCCTCATTTTTATTTCTAAAGGTGGTAAAACATTTTCATGAATTGGTTTTCAGTGTCAGAGAGTTTTGATGTTGTGCCTTAAAGTTTACACTGAATACAAATATGCCATGTCCCCAGAGCCTGCACACACCAGTCTTAATCCTCCTGCAGCTAATGAGCTCCAGGATAAGAATCCAGGCTTTTGAGACCCACTAGAAAGGTAGGAAAGACAGTAAAACAAGTGCTTTGATAGCACTTTTAAAAATTCATAACAGGTATAAAAAGAAGTGGCAGCTGTTTAGTGTATACATGTGCAAAAACCCCATAAGATTTGTGGCATCGTAAAGGGCATCAGTCATACATTCTGCCGAGTAAGGCACGGCTTCTGATGGAATAGTCTCTGCTCTTTCTTTTGCTTGTATCTTGTGAATAATGGATCTGGCTGTTTTATGGGCCTCAGTGCATTGGTAAGGAGGGCTTGGAAGAACATGACCATCATATTTCCACCTTCCAGCCATTTCTTCACAGGCAGGTGGTGGCTGATCTTTTTATCTGCCCTGCTGTTGGGCCACTTTCTCTTTACACAGATGCTGTGCTGAGTTAACACACAATGAGTAGTGTGAACTTCATTACATGGTAGATTAGACCTGTTTTGTAGAGTTGGTGTCTTCTTGTCTGTGCATTTCCAATAGTTTTAGGATGTATTTGTGTTACTTTTGATAATGTCTACGTGTGTGTCTAGGTGTGGAGATGAACATATGAGTATTGGAGTCTGAGGAGGCCAGAAGAGGGAATAAGATCCTCTAGAGCTAGAAATATAGGCTTTTATGAACTTTCTGGAGTGGGTGCTAGGAGTGGATTTCAGGTTATTTGGAAGAGCAGGGTGTGTTCATAACTACTGAGCCATCTCATCTGCCCCTGCATTATCAATTCTAACTAGAAAATGACAACATTCATTTCCTAGATATAAAAACTAAAGGTAATCACACTGCACTGAGTTCCCATTATCACCTAGTCACATAAATATCCCCATTGAAAAATTCACTGTTTATTCATATACATAAAATTTCATTTAGCTTAAGCACATTCATTAGGTTCTTTTCAAAATGCTTATGTGGACAAACACATGAAATTTCTCTGGTATTTTTGTCACAGAGCTTAGGGAATGTAACTTAAGTTTTGACTATGGAGATATCATTAGGAACATAATAATTGACTTCCTCTCAGGCTGGGAGGTGAGTACAGCTATGACCCTACATCAGGGTGTCTTAGCTTGGATGCTTTCTTATATGGCTTCATTCTCTTCTACCTCTTCCCTAGTTGTCACGCTCTCACATTTATCACCAACTTTTCTTATGTATTAACTTGTTCTTTGTTTTCTGGCTTCCCTCTTCCAGTCTGCGTTGACTATTAGAACAGCTGATTGGGCTCATGTGTGCTGTGGCAAACTGCATGTCTCTGCAAGCATGTGTGCTGTGTTTAGATCACTCCATACTAGTTAGTCGAGGGCTTCTTACACAGCAGCTGCTACTCACTTGGTGGTAGTGTAACTACAAGTATATGGGATTCTGTGGGAGATGAATTCAAGAATGAAGACAAAGTCACTCCTGCATGAAAAGGCTCAGTGACAAAAAGAAGCCCATTTTTCACCTGCAAAAGAGCCTAGACAGGGCTAAGTTCAGCAGGTAGTTATCCCTACAGATGAGTTAGGTAACCATCCTGTCCTATCTCAGACCTCTTAACCCCTCAATTTCTGCCCTTATCATTGCTCATCCAGAGGAACAGAAGAGAGGGAGACAAATGACTGTGCCATACACAATGCCACACAACAGTGATAATGTCTTGAAGAAAATACCTAGCCTATAAAAGTGAGCAAGCACTTCTTCAGAAAATAACTCTTAGAGCAGGAAAACAGTGATACAGCAAACAAACCCATTATTTCACCATTTACCACATACAAATGGCAGCAGGTATGATTCACTAATAGTATACTATATTATTAAAATAGTACACTCTGTTAGTCGGGGTTCTCTAGAGTCACAGAACTTATGGAATATCTCTATATAGTAAGGGAATTCATTGTGATGACTTACAGTCTGTAGTCCAACTAATCCAACAATGGTCATCTGTGAATGGGAAGTCCAAGAATAGAGTAGTTGCTCAGTCCCACAAGGCTAGTTATTTCACCTGATCTTCTGTAGAAGTAGGTTCCAACAGATGTGTTGGCAACTAAGTGCAAGCAGGCAAAGAAGATGAGTGAATCTTCCTTCTTCAAATATCCTTTTGTAGGCCTTCAGCAGAAGGTGTGGCCTAGATTAAAGGTGTGTAGCACTACACCTGGATCTGGGACTTGCTTTGTCTCAGACTGATCTTGAACTCAGAGATTTCCTTGCCCCAGTCTCCTGGGATTAAAAGCATGAACTACCTTGTCTAGGCCTAAGCTTTTCATGGCCACTGCACCTCAAGATCTCCATGTCAAGTGTGTCTCTCATGAGTCTTCCAGCCTCAAGATCTGGACCACAAGTGAGCCCTCCAATTTTGGATTGTAGTTCATTTCAGATATAGTCAAGTTGACAACCAGGAATAGACATTACACACACTAATTGTTTATGAAAATAAGCATCTTACTAATGTCACAATGTGATCCTGTTTATGTTAGGATTCATTTGATTAAAGCTTTAACCTTGGCATTCTTTGATTTGTATGCTTGATGAAAAAATGGATCTCCAATTGTCTGATGAACATAGGTATAAAAATTTTAGCAAAATAATTTGACACCAAATTCACAAACACATTAAAAAGTAATATAACAGACTATTGCTTTCATTCCAAGAATCCAGGATGGTTCAACATATGCTAATCAGTAAGTTTAATTGCTCATTAATCAAATGGAGGGTAGAGATCAGTTGATCTTGTCAGTAGATGAAGAAAAAGCCTTCAACAATGTTCTACAGCACTTCATAATAAAAGCCTTGAAGAAATTAAAAGTAGAAGTACCATGACTCAACTTATAAAGGATATGTGACAAATCTAAAGCCAACATTATATTGTATTATATTGTATTGTATTGTATTGTATTGTATTGTATTGGAGATAGTTCAAAACACTTCATTTAAATTCAAGAATTAAAATTTAAAAACAAAAATGTTAACTTCCTCTACTTTTCTTCAGCATAGTACCCAATCAATAAATGCACAAAGAAATTTAATGGGTAGTTCTCCAAAGGAAAAAATTAAAATAGACAATAGATATTTGAAGACAATTTATAATCTTAGCCACTGGGGAAATGGAAATTAAATTTACTTTGGGGTTCCACTACACTCCTGTTAGAGTGGCTATCATGAAAGAAACAAAGAATAGCATATGTTGGTGGGAATGTATCACAGTGTAGCCACTATTGGAATCAGAATAGATTTCCTCAAGAAACTAAAAATACAGCAATTATATAATTCACTCTATGATTCTTGGATACACACCCAAGACATTCTGTGTCAACACACCACAGAAATTCTTGTACATTTAGGTTTATTTCTGCATTGTTTACATTAGCTAAGACATAGAACCAGCTTAGACACCTAACAATAAATAAATGAATAAAACTGTGATATACACCCAATGGAGTTATAGTCAGAAAAATGAAATTATGTCTGTTGTAAGAAATGAATAGAAGTTGAAATCATCATATTACATATCTATATAATATGCTTTCTCTTATAAGTAGAATATATACTTTGACATAAATGTATATAACATGAAAGGCAAAGGAGGCTATGAGGAAGATGGATGGGGAAGTGGGGTCAGAGAGGAAAGGAACTCAGAGGCTGAATGTCCCATGCTTTTATGCTTCCTGCATGCTTTCTTTCATGTGCAGACCTTGTATTTAAACACATATATATGACATGAAAGCAAAAGAGAACTTTGTAGAAGGAAGAAGTATGCATGAAGATGTAGGAAAGGTAGTTGGAAGAGTAGATATGAGTAAGACTCAATGGCATGCAGGTATGAAAATGTTATCATAATGCCTGTCATCAGATACAGTGACTATGATACTAAATGGATATAAAGAGGGTTTTGTAGGCCGGACAGTGGTGGCGCATGCCTTTAATCCCAGCTCTTGAGTTCGAGGCCAGCCTGGTCTACAGAGTGAGATCCAGGAGAGCCAGGGCTACACAGGAAACCCTGTCTCAAAAACTCCTTCCCCCCCCCAAAAAAAAAGAGTTTTGTGATTGTTTGTTTTGTTTTTGGAGTAGAATAAAGCATTTCAAGCATTGTTCTTGAATTTGTAATTGGTCCACAGGAAAAAACAAGAGTGGTAGCAAGGTGTAGAAACTGTGGCTAAAGATGAAAGTACAGAAGTTTAAATACACTGAAGCTTAAAGGCCTCTAAAAAGGCTACTTAGAAGTTGGATATGCTAGCTATGACTTCTGTCTACCCTCTGCCTTGTGGTATTAAGCCTAGAAGCATCCACACTTACATCTGTAGCAGGATCTGTGGTGCTATGCCAACAGGGCCATTGGAGGATAAGTAGACCATAAGACAAGGAAAAAAGCAGTCTGGCTTCCTTTTCTCTGAGTGTCATGTCAGCTAAACTTCCTCATGCAGTCATCACTAGGCCATCCAGTGCGGCTCTCACTCTTAGGACTATCAGCAAGGCTTGGTAGACACTTCTCCTCAGAGCTGGAGGCTGTAGACCCATATAAGTCTCTCCGTGTAGCAACCTCTTGCATCTTTCTTTACAAGATGAGTGACAGCTCCTTACTACAGTGACCATTATGACAGCCGTCAAGCATAGAATACTTGTGTTCCTGGTTTGTCTTTCCAATTCTGCAGTGTCTGAACCACTACCCTGACATTGAATTCTGTGTGCTATGTCATCATATTTGTCCCCCAACATATATGGAGATTTATACTATGAATTGGCCCCCTACAGAAAGTGGGGTGCAGTAGTGTCTGTGCTTAAAAGTTGACAGTTGATCATATCTAAGTGGAACACCTGTCATCATGTGACAGTTTTGTGATTTTTTTTTTCCAGTTGCTACTCTTGCTGTCACTTACTGTGCCGTGTGCTTGTTGTTCTTGGCAAATTAGACACAAACTAGAGTCACTCAGAAAGTAAGAAACTTAATTGGTAAATTGCCTCCATTATATAGACCTGCAGGCAAGTCTATACGTCTATACGGGCATTTTCTTCTTGATAAACCTGAGCAGGCGTTCCTAGGCTGAATGAGAAAGCAAACTGGACAGGCCCTTAAGAGAAGCCAGTAATATGCATTCCTCCATGACCTCTGCTTCAATCCCTGTCTCTAAGAAGTTCCTATCCTGCCTTAGCTTGCATTGATGATGATGGTTTGTTCCCCTACACAGTGTGCTAACCCTTTCCTCCAAAGGTTGCTGTTGGCTTCAGTATTTACCACAGCAAGAGAAACAAGCTAGAACATGGCAAAAAACACCACTTGCAATATTCTTCTGATTGAACATTCATGTGTATTACATCACTGGGTCCTTGTTTTGTGTCTCTGAAGAACTCTAAAAACATAGAAGCAACCCATGCTAAAGCCCAAACCACTGAGTAAGTACGTGGAAGACCTCAAGGCTTAAATTCAGCTATTCTAATTTATTGCATATTTAAATTCATGTGCTTTTATTTTTAATTTTATTTTATATATATATATATAAGTGCATTTCTGGTACATTCTAATCCTAGAAAGAGGTATGCAGTGACCTGAAATTGTGTATACAGATGATTATGAGCAACCATGTTAGTGCTGGGAACTGAACCTGGGTCCTCTGAAGAACAGAAAGTGCTTTTTACTACTGAAGCCTCTCTCTAGAATAAAACTCAACTATTTTAGTTTAATATTTTTTTATTCTGCACTATAGCTACCTTTCAGAAATGTTTTGAAGGTACCACTTATTTTCCATTTTACAGAAAAACTTGCTCTAAATATTAAGACTTTACCCAACAAGAACACAGCTGACATGGTAAATAGAAGCCATAGCCAATTTATTTGCATAGTTTAGTCTTGTAGATACAGTCAGCCTCAGAAGACTATAATTACGTCTTATTCTTGGAAAGAATTAATTTTTGGATTTTTCCATTTTTAAAGATACCAGGTTTCAAAACCTTTGGATAAAGGGATATTTTGTGAATTGTAGTTTGGTTTAAGCTATTCAATTATTATTACTAAGAATCTGTTCTTAATTACTGCATTCAAATTGAATAATCTTAGCATTGCCCCAGGTATCAAAATACCTCATCCTCATTTCTCAGAGGAACAATGAGCTGCATTATGTGGAAGACACACAAGCCCTGGCTTGAGTCGACGTTGACATAAACCATGTAGCTCTTCCAGTGTGCAGACATTGTGTGCATTTTATGAGTTATAAAAGAGAACAAGTGGGGATAGGGAGAGGTTTAAAATGTCTTGGCACTCCTTCCAGCTCCCACAGTCTTCCCAAGGACTGTGCAGGATTATTTTCTTACCAGTTAAATCCACACAGGACCATGCAGTAAGGAAGTCCAGAATCCATTATCAAATCCATCTTGTTTATTCAGATGCGGGGAATCAATCCTAATACAGTTTGGATTTCATTTACTAAGAGATATATTTATATAAATCTTTTCAAGGATAATTTACTGGCATCATTTGAGGAAGTGTTTCAGTTGTATTTGAAAGTCAAAATACTATTTAACTTTAGGAATGGATTGCCCGCAGCCATTAAGCTCTCCACCACTTTGACCCCTCTGTGCTCTATTTCTTTTTTAAGCACCAGAAGCAAGTTAATCCCTGCAATGTGACTTACTTGGCATGAGAGAATGCTCTTGCCCGAGCAGCCTGTGAGATTTTTGAGTTACTTCTGAAATGCCATGCTGCTGAGGACTGTCCAAAAGGAGATGGATGGATTCATTGACATGTAACTTCACTGAGCCAAGATATCTCCATCTCTATCAATTTTAATATTCATTTTCCTTCCTTTCAAACTCCAAAGTAAACCTAAGTTTTGAGGTGATCTGAAGATAGACACCAACTTTGGCGTGTTTTATAATGCCTCATAAGCCCCATCAATGTCTTCCTGCTGGACAGTGCACTCAGGCGGGAGGGGCAAGATTTCCTTAGCTGTCAAACCTACCACTGCACAGAGGATCAGAAAGATGCTGGGGATTTGGTTCTGATAATTATTCTAAATGAATGCTAAAACAAACTTTTGTTAAAGGGAGAAAATATTTCCATATTGGTGATGTGACATCATTCTGGAGTTGAGAAAAGATCCAAAACAGTCTACAAGTGGACCACCCTTGGTGTCCATGTGTAATGGGTGAAAGATATGATCAAAGACAGAGGCAACATAGTGAGTCTACTTTTCAAATGTGGGCCACATAGGGGGAGTTACCTCATTGTGGGAAATTCTGTCATACATGCAAATGACTAGGCACTTGTTTACGCTGTAAGGTCAGACACTGTGGGTACTGGTTCTCTGGATCCCCTCTTCTTAGTGCCCAGTTGGAGTAACACTGAAAAGTAACTGACAAGCACTTTGAGCATGTTGGCTTCCCAACAAAAGCCAAAAATACCCTTCCCAGGTTTAGAGTACACTTGAAATATTACACTACAGTGAAAATGCATATCTTCACACATTAAAATATAGTTTGAATCATCATTTAAAATTTATCCTCAAAATAACTGGGCATGGTGTTATATGCCAATAATCTTACGCAGAAGAGTTGTGAGTTAGAGTCCAATGTAGGCTATAATAACAAGCTCCAGACCAGGTAATACAAAACAAAACAAAAAGTTGGCCTAACAAATAAGGAGAGACATTTCCTTCTGTCGTGGCTTTGGTGTCTCTGTTTTGTGGGATGCTAGTTTCTCTTCATGAAAACTAATGACTTCCTGTCGCTGGCAAATCAGAAATTGTTAAACATTAGCGTAGCATCTGAGAATTATAGAGACTACAAAATCTGCTGTTTTCTTCAGGTGTGTCCTTAATCTTGTCCTGGATTTGGGGTATTTGTGTTTTTATATAATGTTTTTTTGTGATGTTTGTGATTGTGGGAGGCGATAGTTTTCCTGTAGTTTTGCTCTGGCCTGCTATTTGTTTGGAAATAGCGCACACTTAGGAGCTCTCCCATTCTGTTCTGGCTTCTCCTTTCTCTCTGATCATTTCTGCTTCAGTCCTTGTCACCTGTGACATCTGCATGGATAGTGACAATTTCAGTTTGTCACGGAGCATCTCTGCCCATTCTCTGAGGATTCCTGGAACTTAGATACCATTCTGCTCTCAGTTCCTTTTAGGAAATGCTAAAAATACCAGTGAGTACTATAGGCTCCAATGCCACTGAATGTAACCGTAGCTCTAATTTTGCTCAATACAGTTTCCTTTGATAGTCCTAAAGCCAAACATTTCTTTACAATGAGTGTACAGTAGAAATTCTATGGTTTTTTTTTCCTTTTGGAAATGAAGTATCCTTTCAAATACAATGCCTAAGGGAATGAATGTTGCTCCATGTCATAGGAAGAGAACAACTTGGAATGTTTGTTCTGAATCTTCTTGATACGTGTCACCTGTCACTTCATTCCTTGTCCAGTTCTCATCATCTTCACAGATGGTTAGAGCTAACTACTCACTCAGTAGATACTCAGCAGGGGCCAGAGCTCTGTAGACTGCCGTGGAAGGTGGATATTGGGAGGAAGAAGAAATCTTGGATGAAAGAGCAAATTGGTAGTCCCCCAAAATTCCAGCAACAGGCCATAGCCAAGGTGGGAAGAAAGGACCCATGGGGAACAGAAAAGGTGGCTACACCAATGGTGACTGGGGCTACTGAGGAGCCAAAGCCCAGAAAGTCCATATCAAGGGAGAAAGAGTATCCCTGTGCCTTTAGGATGGTGGCTATTAGTCCTGAATGTTACATTTGAAGCAGATTACAATTTAACTTCAAGGATGGAGAGTCTTTTTATAAACCATTGTGCCCATTTAATACTTGTTTGTTTCTTGGGAGTTTGAGCTGAACTAAGATTGCATTCTCTGTATTATATGTAAGGAGCAAACGTGATAGGGCCAGGCAAAGGTTCCCATGAGAAAGCTGCACTTAAATCTGTTGTACCCCAACACCATGGATAGCTGGATGATGTGGTGTCTGTTCTTTTAGAAACTTGCCTTTTCCCAGCAGCCCAATATTCATTCCAGTAAGGAAAGGCCATGTGCCAGTTGAGAAGTAGGAATGACTGACACTTTGGTGCATGAATGTACTACTAACCTCTTCCCTTTGTAAGGCACTGAGATTTTTTAACCCCCTTGGGTAATGCTTTGAAATATCCATAAGTTTGAATGTATTCTTAGCAGAAAAAATAATCATTTCTAATTAGTTAATTAATTGCCTAGTGTGTGTTATATGTATGTGTTCCTGTGGGTATGTACCTGTGTGCATTGAAGCAAGAGGTTCTCTTCCTGATCCTGACATTCCCTCATTTGGCTAGGATGGTCTGGCCAAGGAGCTCAGGGGATCCTCCTGCCTCACTCTTACATTTCAGTTCCACTCACTGTTGGGGTCACAGACTCGTGCTAGTATACTCAACTTTTGTGTTGATCCTGGGAAAGTGAACTCGGGACCTTATGCTTGTGCAACAAGCACATTGTCAACAAATCCATCTCTTGCCATTAAAGTGACCTTTTCTTGTAGAAATTTTACTTTTTGCTCTAGAAGCACTCGTGATATTTTGATGATTCTAAAGTAAACCCAATTCCAGCACACATACAAGCACACACACACACACACACACACACACACATGCACACGCGCACACAGAGTTTGCTCCATCTAAAATAATTGGTCTAGCTCACATCTTGCAAGTGCTGTGGGAAAGTTAGAACACATCTGTCATTTTAAACATGTGTGTGGCACTGGCTTACTAGGGAAGTACCACTATAGGAGGCAGGAGTCTTTCTCTGTTTGAACACCTTCTGCTGAGGTCTTCAAATAAAATTCAGAAAGCTATGACATACACACTAGCCAAATGATTGTTAGCAGCTTAGAAACAGTAGTAGAGCCTTCTAAACATTACTATGTAGCCACTGTTCTTTATGTGAGAGAGAATGATACTGTGGGAATAAAAACATACTTACCAAAGACTCCCTGGGAAAACAAGGTAAGCTCTGAAAATAAAGAAGTTTTAAGAGTGCCTTAAAGGATGTATTTTTTTTATATTTCCTTTTGGGGGGGTTAAGATAAGTGCTAAAAATCTATGACTATATCTAAAAGAGCCGTTTTAAGAAGTATAAAATTAAAAGCAAGCATAAAAAAGGTATTGCATCAGAGCTGATCCTGTGCCATAGTATTCCATACCAAGATACCACCAGGAGAGATCAGGTCTCCCAAAAGTGTGGACAAGCCTATGAGTGGAGGTAGGCCCACCACTTCCGCTCAGAGGAACCTGCCTGGAGCTCTCAGGACAAAGAAACCAAGGAGCAGCATGGGATCCTTTCAGTTTCCATCTGTGCCTGGAGCTGATCCTGTGCCACAGCCCACCATACCAAAATACCACCAGGAGAGAGGTGGTCTCCCAGGAGTGCTGACACACAGGCTTGCAGGAGGGACAAGCCACAGTCAGAGACAGTGGTTGCAAGACTAGCCAACACCAGAGATAACCAGATGTTGAGAAGCAAGGGCAAGAACATATGCAACAGTAACCAAAGACTATATGGCATCATTGGAATCCAGTTCTTCTACCACAGCAAACCCTGGATACTCCAACACACCACAAAAGCAAGATTCTGATTTAAAATCACCTTTCATGATGAGGATAGAGGACTGTAAGAAGGACATATATAACTCCCTTAAAGAAATACAGAACACAGAAAAACAGGTAGAAGCTCTTAAAGAGGAAACACAAGAATCCCTTAAAGAATTACAGGAAAACACACCAAACAGGTGAAGGAATTGAACAAAACCATCCAGGATCTAAAAATGGAAATAGAAACAACAAAGAAATTACAAGGTGAGACAAACCTGGAAATAGAAAACCAAAAAAGAGATCAGGAGTCATAGACACAAGCATCCCCAACAGGATACAAGAGATAGAAGGAGAGACTCTCAGGTGCAGAAGACACCATAGAAAACATTGACATAGCAGTCAAACAAAATGCAAAATGCAAAATGATCCTCACCCCAAAATATCCAGGAAATCTAGGACTCAATGAGAAGACCAAACCTAAAGATAATTGGTATAGAAGAGAGCAAATATTCCCAACTCAAAAGGCCAGTAAATATCCTCAACAAAATTGTAGAAGAAAACTTCCCTAACCTAAAGAAAGAGATACACATAACCATACAAGCTTACAGAACTCCACATAGATTGGACCAGGAAAGAAATTCCTCTTGTCACATAATAGTCAAAACACCAAATGCACAAAACAAAGAAAGAATATTAAAAGCAGTAAGAGAAAAAGGTCAAGTTAACATAAAGGTAGACCTATCTGAATTACCCCAGACTTCTCACCAGAGACTATGAAGGCTAGAAGATTATGGGCAGAAGTTATACAGACCCTACGAGAACAGAAATGACAGTGCAGGCTACTACACCCAACAAAACTCTCAATTAACCTAGATGGAGAAACTAAGATATTCTGTGACAAAACCAAATTTACACAATATCTTTCCACAAATCCAGCCCTACAAAGGATAATAGATGGAAAACGCCAACATAAGCAGTGAAACTACACCCTATTAAAAGCAAGAAAGTAATCTTTCAAACAAACCCAAAAGAAGATAGACATGCAATTATAAAAATAATATCAGTTACAGGAAGCAACAATCACTACTCCTTAACATCTCTTAACATCAATGGACTCAGTTCCTAATAAAAAGATATAGACTAACAGACTGAATATGTAAACAGGACCCTCTATCTTGCTGCATGCAAGAAATGAACCTCTGTATCAAAGACAGACACTACCACAGAGTAAAGGGCTAGAAAACAATTTTCCAAGCAAATGGTCCCAAGAAATAAGCTGGAGTAGCCATTCTAATATCAAATAAAATTGACTTTCAACCTAAAGTTACCGAAAAGAATATGAAAGGACACTTCATACTCATCAAAGAAAATAATCTACCAAGAAGAACTCTCAATTCTGAATATCTATGCTCCAAATATAAGGACACACACATTCATAAAAGAAACTTTACTAAAGCTCAAAGCACACATTGCACCTCACACAATAATAGTGAGAGCCTGGGAGACTTCAAAACCCCACTCTCATTAATGGACAGATCATGGAAACAGAAAGCAAGCAGAGACACAGTGAAACTAATAGAAGTTATGGAATAAATGGATTTAACAGATATCTATAGAACATTTCATCCTAAAACAAAAGAATATACCTTCTTCTCAGCACCTCATTGTACCTCCTCAAAAACTGACCATATAATCAGTCAGTAAAAAGGTCTCAACAGATACAAGAAGATTGAATTAATCTCATGCATCCTATCGGATCACCACAGAAAAAAAATTTCATCAACAAAAAATAACAGAAAGCCCACATATACATGGAAGCTGAACAACAGCCTACTTAATGATACCTTGGTCTAGGAAGAAAGAAAGAAATTAAAGACTTTAGAATTTAATGAAAATGAAGGCAGAACATACCAAAATTTATGGGACATAATGAAAGAAGTGCTAAGAGGAAGACTCATAGCTCTGAGTGCCTCCAAAAAGAAATTGGAGAGAGCTTACACTAGCAGTTTAACAGCCCATCTGAAAGCTCTAGAACAAAAAGAAGCAAACACACCCACGATGAGTAGATGGCAGGAAATAATCAAACTCAGGTGTGAAATCAACCAAATAGAAACACAAAGAACTATACAAAGAATCAAGAAAAACAGGAGCTGGTTTTTTGAGAAAATCAACAAGATAGATAAACCCTTATCCAGACTAACCAGAGGCCACAGAGACAGTATCCAAATTAATAAAATCAGAAATGAAAAGGTAGATATAACAACAGAAACTGAGGAAATTAAAAAAAATCATCAGATCCTACTACAAAAGTTTATATTCAACAAAACTGGAAAATCTGGATGAAATGGAAAAATTTCCAGACAGATAACAAATACCATCTGATAAACCATTTAAACATCCCCATAACCCCTAAAGAAATAGAAGCAGTCATTAAATGTCTCACAACAACAACAACAACAAACAACAAAAACAGGCCAGATGGGTTTAGGACAGACTTTCAACGACCTAATGCAAATACTCTTCAAACTATTCCACAAAATAGAAACAGAAGGAACACTACCCAATTCATTCTATGAAGCCACAATTATGCTGCGTAGTCTCCCTTGGAGAGGGAATGGTTTCTGTCTAATCAGGAACTTGTCACAATTTATTTTCATAGAGGACTTTATAAGAGATATTTTTCTACTTCTATCATGTTTAATATTCCAAATAGATTTTACAAACTGCAAAAGAGAAAGGAAAGAAAGAAAGAAAGAAAAAGAAAGAGAGAAAGAGAAACAGAGACAAAGAAAGGAACAGAGAAAGAAGAAAAGAACAGGCACAGCCCCCATGGACTCATGTGTTTGAATGCTTGATCCCACAGGGAGTGACACTACAGGAGGTGTGGCCTTGTTGGAGGAAGTGTATCACTGTGGATGGGGCTTTAAGGTCTCAGTTGTTCTTCCTGATGCCTGCTGATCAAAATGTAGAACTCTCTGCTGCTTCTCCAGTACTGAGTCTACTTGCATGCTGATAAATTTCCTGCTATGATAATAATGGACTGAACCTCTGAAACTGTAAGCCAGCCTCAATTAAATGTTTTCCTCTGGAAAAAAAAAAGAAAAGAAGAAGAAAACCAAGAGAAAAAAAAAAGCATTGCATCACTGTGTAATTGACAGTGTTTCAGGATTTAAGAGAACATAAAAAATAGTGTGTTTTACTGTTAATGACTTTTTAAAGTCTATAAAATTCAGTCATTAGAAAGAAGCAGATAACTAGCTGAATGCATGCATGTGTAAACAGTGGCTACTTAATTGAGCTGAACTTGTATGTGGAAGTCAGCATTTCTAGCACTTCTAGTCAGTATTTCTGTGTCTAGTACTCTTTCATCTTATAGTTTTGAACATAATAGTCTTTTCTTTGTAAAGAGAGCCCTGGGGATTTTCCCCCATTGTGATAATTTCAAGATGCTATTCTCTACCTAGAGCAGCCTGTATAACACTATCTATAGACTTGTTAGCTCATTTGCTTAACCCTTGCTCTATTGGCTCATACTCACTCAATTGCAAAAGGCAGAAGTATGTATAGCTGAGTGTAGGGTATTTTATAGAAGCTGGGGGGAAGGGTTCGGTGAAGTCTGAGAAACTGGCTCCTTTGTGGGCAGACTGGCTTCCTCATTTGCAATGTGATGAATAATTTCTAAATCAACCTTCCTTAGGTTAAAAACCATTTGTGTGTCTGTGTGTGTGTGGTGTGTATTAGAAATAGCACGAACACTCATTTGTTCTGTATTTTCTGAAGGTCAACCATATTAAATAAAAACATCTCCTGAGGATTTTTGAAGAAGTCAAAATTGAGGGTGTAGGAAATAATGAAAGTGACGTCAAAGGCCTGTGGGTCCGACCTCTGCCTACCCTGCACCTTCTTCCCCACAGGAAAGTCTGTGATGTTGTCTTCTGTTTAATATGCATACACAGGGAGCTGACATTTTTTTGAGACAGAGTCTCACTATGGAACCATGGATATCTGTATGGCTGGCCTAGAACTCTCTGTGTAGACTATGCTGGCTTCAAACTCAGAGACCCATTTGTTTTTGCCTCCATAGTGCTGGGATTAAAGGCATAAGCCACCATACAGGGCTAACTTCTGATAAAAATATAAACAGGTTGAAATGCTTGGTGTCACCCCTGTGCTATATTCCAGCATTGTTCCAAGGAAGAGGGAATGTTTGCCATTGGCTTTGCCACTTTAATCCCATCTTTGGATACCTGACCAGATAGATAGTCAGATAGATAGTCAACCAATGACTTTCTAAAATAAATCAGGATCAAGATCCCTTGACAAGGGGATCTCTGAGTATCCCAGGTGATGCAGGACACTCATATAGAGAATCAGACTTCAAATTCATGATATGGGTATTTTTCTTCTCCTATATTAAAATTGAAACACTAAAAGATGAAAAGGAACTGAACTAACATAATTACTTTTACATGAAAATAAGTAAAAGCAACTTATAAGTTGTTTCAACAATTCTGAGTCTACTGAAGCTGTGTGAGTCAGAAACCTTCCATTGTCTTTCTTTCCTGTTGTTTGAATGCTGACTTGCTCCATTCACTAATCATTATGCCAGTACTTACTGAGTGCTTATAATATGCCACGCATTTTTCTTAACTCAGGGCACAAAGCTAAAGACATAGCTTACACAGCTCTCTTCCTATCCCATGGCAAGAAGTGTAATAGCTATGAGCAAATGCAACAAGCTCTGTTTCCCAAGTAATAAAAGTTCTAATGGCACATTATAGGAACTTGTAGCAAATACCTAAGGCCAGAAAACCCTGCCCAATCAGGAACATTTAAACTGAAGACTAAGCGAACAAACGTTAGTTGGAAATGTAGAACAAGTGTACTCTAATCCAGGAGAGCAAGGTAAATAAATACAAAAGGGATTTCTCCTTGACGTTACACTTGCTAGGTCATGTAGTGCTCATTGCAGGTTTTCCAGGGTCTAGTGTTGCCTGCTAAGGAATATGAACAATAAAGATGAAGGGAAGCCATTGTAGGATATTACACCTAACTGACAGTCTAAAACAGGATGGGAATGGGATGAATAGATAGAGTATGTCCAAGTAAGCTATTGCAGTGGTCCTAGAACAAAAATTTAGTTACTGGAGTTTGGACAATGGTCATCAGTATTCAGATGTTTGATTTTGAAACATAGTCCACTGTGGTCAGAAGAAGAGTCAAGGATGACTTTAGGGATCTTAGCGGGAGAGAAGGGATTATTAGAATAACCCTTGGGGGAAAACATCAAAGATATTAGTTATTGAGTTAGATCTTTAACCATTCTGAAAATCTTACTTGAAATATGCTAGTAAAAAATCTATTATGAATAGAAAAAATCTAATATGAATAGAAAAAGTCTATTCATATTAAAAAAAGGGAAAATAAAATCAGTAGATTGCTGTGAGATGGGTTTGGGGTAGGATGAATCCAGCCTCCTTTACAAGTAAGGGGATACATCTGACACTAGGCTTCTCAGAAGCCCAGGCTAGGAGGCCAAAGTGATTCATGGTGTTCATAAGTGAGGTGAAACCAATTGCTTGGAGAGGCCCCAACCTGCCTGATATTGAGACCAAAGAGAAATTTCTCCAATAAAGTTTTCTAGAAAGGATGCTGTCTGGTGTCAAGAACAACATCCTCATCATAAACGCAGTGATAACCTTCCTCTGGTGCATCCGAGCCCATCCTTCAGTGAGGACCAGAGCACCAAGGCAAGCAAAATTGACTGAAAATCAATTCTGTGAGAAAAGGGACTGTTTTCATCAGATTTGACCTGAAGTGGTCCAGATTTGTCACATTGCCATCCTCTGCCTTTAATTCCAGGACAATGCCCAGGGGACTTCCTCTTGTTTTGTGTTTGTGGGCAAGTATACACACATTCCTAGTATGTTTTAGATTCCAAACTAACGAAGGCCATCTGACGTGAGAAGTATCCATAGCTTTGGGAGAGGGTTCCTTCATAGATACTCGCCTCTCAGACAAGTTTTTGAAAGATATTTCAGTATCTGTGAGGAGCTGGAGGTTTTCTGCATGGGAACCAGCTGCTCTGTGTTGTAAAGAAGGACTAAGCCTTGTGCCTTTCCGGCCAAGCTGGGGTGGAATTAAACTTGTCTCATGGAAGCTGTAGTGCTTAACAGTAAGATATGTCTCCATAGAAGGATGCTTGGCTTTGCTTAGCAATGAGCCACAGTAGTAGTCCAGACAACCCAGAGTACCCCCTGGAAAGTAATTTGGGGTCCATTATAATACAGACAGATGGGAAATGGAGGTCCTGGAGTTCCCTCTTTTAAGGCACAACTTTAATCTTTATTTCAGAAGAATTTTAAAGCAGCCATAACCAAATACCCACTTTGGTCATAAAAAATAAAAATCTCAATAAATAGAGTATCCAGAGAACACAATCCTGTACAACATCATCCCACTATAGGCTGAAAAAAAATATAATGCAGTTTTTTAAAGTTTCCATCAAAAATTTCACTAAAATCCCAGGTTGTTTGAGTCTAGAAACAGTAAATCTTTATTATGTTTTTAGCAACAGAAGAATATGGGAAGCTCTGGAAAGCAGTTTTATTACCATGTGATAGCTCAGTTGCTAGACTGTCAGCAGTACCATTGGTTTGAACTTCCTGGGACTTGAAGCTGGATGTGGCTCTGTAATCTTTTCCTGTGAGCCATTGAGTGAGGTAGAGGTCAGTGGAAGAAGCCTTAAAATTGGGTTTCCTGTGTTTGGATCACTGCTTCTCTGTTTGAACTCAGTATAATCCTCTTCTAGCATTGTTCCTCCCACCATAAAAAGATTCAGAAACTAGGACATGCTCTCCAAGAGTTTGCTATGAGGATTAAACACAACAGTACAGAAGAGATCTTATAGAGGGTGGCCACAGTTGCTCATGTTAGTAGAACTTTGTGCCACACCGAGCTCACAAATATTGGCTGTAACATACGCCAGCAGGTGGGTGGGCCCAGCCAGCTCTGTGTAGTCACTCTAGACTCATATTTAAATAAGTTTAAATAATAGTTTCATTGACTGAACTTTGAAAGCGAGAAAGTGAAGGATGGAGATTACCTGAAGTGTGACGAGCCCAGTAAAGCAAGGTATCTGGACAATGGATGTGGCCCTGAGAAGAAGGGTTTCGGCACAGCAGTCCCCTGCTCTGTGTCAAGAGACCTGTCGAAAATAGAACATACTGGATTTGAGAATCTATGAATTTGTTCCTCATCATACTGGCTTGCAAAGAATAAGTATTGTGTGAATAGTGGCATTGCGTGCTTCACATTCAGTCTAATATTTTGTGACTTAGGCATATTAGCTGTTCAAGATATGCTGAACAAATAAATAGGATGTTCAAATAATTTATGTTTATTTAATTTCTACTCAGTTCTTTCAAGATTTAACTATTGAATATTTCAGAGTTATAATTTGATGAGTATGGCGCTCTAATAGTAGGAATATTCAAAGGCCGCTGGGAGCATCAACAAGCTCTTTGGAAAACATATAATTCCAGAGGATACTTGCCCCTTTCCTCAATATCCATCCTTGCCTATTTAAATTCACCCTGAAAAAAACAGTTTAGTCCTAAATTCAGGCAACCTTCTTATCCAGCATGACATTCCTTTGCTGCTTTGAAGGCTGTCCAAGAGGTTAGTGTATGTATTAGTTAGGATGTCATTTGCTGCATTGAGAAATCTCTAGTACCTATAAGAAAGATGATTTCTTTCTGTTGTTTTTTTAGTATAGAATAGAGTTTATCCAGGGTATGGGGAGAGGAGTTGAGGAGTTGAGAGAGTAGTAGAGACAGAGAAAGGTAGAGGAGAGAGAGAGAGAGAGAGAGAGAGAGAGAGAGAGAGAGAGAGAGCACTTTCTGCACTTTCTGCTCTTTAATTACAGAAATGACTACAGTAGTTGGGTCTGTGTTATTAGTGCAAAAAACAGTAAATTTGGGATATCCCAAGTCATCTCTATTCATTGTCTGTCACATGGAAAAAATTCCTTTGTGAGAATTACAAACATCCCATGTCAAGGGTCTACAATTATAGCCAAATGGTAGAGTGCTCACTTAAAATGTATAAAGCTTTAGGTTTAATCTTCAGTATAAATAGATGAATTGATAAAGCATGATATTGGGGCTGAAACTATAGAGGGTTGCCTAGCTTGTACAAACCCCTGGGCTAAATCCTCAGTACCTCAAAAGTAGGTAGAATATAATTTTTGTGTATAATAAATATTTAATTCTTCAAACCATCTTTTTATAAATTATTATTTCTCTTCTTTCCTTCCATCCTTCCTGCCTTATATCCTTCCTTCCTTCTTTTATATTTTTGAGAATTTCATATAAGGGAACTGCAATTTTTAAAATGTGAAACCAACCTGTTTGCGTTCTAAAAAGCAAGCCATGAGGTGAAGTCAATGGTGACATGAAGACATGCCCAGGAACTCAAACCCAAGGTTATACAAAGATTTCTATTCACTGCGGACAAATTTGAGCAAAGCTCCCAGGTTTGAAGCCACAGCCACAAGTCTCTGCATGCCTGCTGTGGCTCATCCCAACACTGCTTAGCCAAGGATTCACTCCGAAAATCAAGTCCATCAGTTATTTGGCTCTCTGTAGATATCACACTAAAAATAATGGACTTTGGAAAATAATCTTGGCAATCCTTGCATCCTCCTAAACATTTTTGATCAGATGTAACATTTTATAGTCTCATTGTTTGTGAAATGCCTTTTCTGTACATTTCCTCATGGCAATGTTTATGTTGCATGTCTAATTAGCTTCAACATAGCAGATGAGTTGTTTAAACCCGTCTGGCATGCCGCAATTTTTTTCTAAGTTCCTCATCTGCTAAGAAAATATATTTGTCAAGGTTTTAAATTTCAGGAATCAAAAGTCTATGGTGGATCCTATTCACTCTAGGAAAAATATAAAAGAGCAGGGAGCCATTGTCCAAGCTGGCCAGGAGAATTGGGGAAAAGAAACAAAATGCTTTGCAATTCTAATTTGAGAAACAGTGCCAAGATCAATACCTCTATTCTCTCCCACCCCCAATGTCTTCCCAATTAAGGGAAACAAAAATGCCAAGCTAAGAAGTTTCTCATCATTTCTAACATGAGATATATTTAAAACAAATAAAGCCAGAGGAGACTGTGGGGTCTTAAAAGGAAGACCAGGAAATTGAGTGGGACATGAAAGAAAGTAGAGCTGGGGAGAGAAGAGATTACAGACACTGTGGCTGAGAAAATTAAAAACAGGGCTGTGAAGAGATACCGTGTGCTTGATACAACCCCTGTGTTTTGGTGGTTCTAGACACATTACACAATATTGGTACATAATTTTCAAAACTTAAGTGGAAAGGACTTTGGGGTGATATAAGAACAGACTGAAGGAAGATTATATCTTCTTTCAACTTCTGTTTGAGCTTGCATAGTAGGTCCTTTTTGATCTAAGGTGTTAGTGCCCATGGGCAGAACATCTATATTTATTAATTAATCCACTGATGGTTACTCCATTTGTACAGTTATATGCTGATATAGGATTTTGTTGCTTTCCATTCCAAGAGTACCATGACCTTTGAACCTCCCAACCATGCATCTGGCAGGATGTCTTAGATCCAACATGACAATTAAGTGGCAGCTTTCAGGTAATTTTGTGATTTCTCATTTTAACTCATGGGACTCTCTTCTATATGATGACATCATATAGAACACACCCTGTACTGTTGCACCTGATCATTGCCTAGGTGCTACGATTTTCATATTCAAGCTCTCACATAAAGTAATAAAAATCAGGAGATCTGCACACATTATTTACAAAATCAAAGATTTTGTTCTGCTTTGTGTAAAGATTGAGCCTACATTAAGGCAATACACTAGGCCTGCAAAAGTATTCCCACATGATTAGTTTGTGTTCCCATAAGAAACCTGAAATACTGTAGGGAAAATGATGGTACAATGCCTTCTGATTGCCTTGAATTTTAAGACTGTAAGAGTTTCATGAGACTTCATACATTCTTTATCATAAGTCACCCTTAGCCATATGCAAAAGGAAGAGTGCAGGTGAAATACATTGGCTCTGGTGTTTCTAAATGTCTCTACATAAAGAGTATGCATTTTCTCAATTGCTTTTCCTCTGAGAATACTGATTGGTGCCCTAAAAGGTCCTCTACTCTGATATTAAGAAAATGGGTGGGCAGTGTGTATTCTCTGAAATTGTTCTACTACCTCCACCAGGACTTTCTCAAGCCTCTAAGACCAACTGTGAAGTTGTGAGCTGTGCACAGAGGCAATGGTAGCCACACCCATGCCACACCTGGGAGGACACGAACTATATACCAAAGCATTAAAGGAACAAATATGTGGGTTAGAATTAATCAATTGGGGATGCTTACTGCCTCCTAAGCATAAAGCAAAGAGGGCTATGTTGATATATTTATTCATAAATGTGTGTGTGTGTGTGTGTGTGTGTGTGTGTGTGCGTGTGCGTGTGTGTGTGTGTGTGTGTGTGTGTGTAACAATTATAATTAAGAAAGGGAGACCATGCATTGGAGAAAGGATGGGAAGGCATGAAATGGTTTGGAAGTTGATGAGGGCTGACGATATCATTCTATTTTGACTTAAAGTAAAGTGCCCATTGTAAAGCTTAGGTTTTAGGAGACATCTCAATTAGTTATGGTGCTTCCTGATCAAGCAAGAAGACACAGAACCCACATAAAAGAGTCAGGCTTGGCTGTGTGTGTTTATAATCTTGCTGTTGGGAAGGCACAGGCAGACAAGCAGATCTTAGGGGCTTGATACAAGGCAGCTTACATACACATACACACTTCCCAGTAGAAAGACTGATCAGCACTATGATGTCAGGCAGAGCTGGGTAAAGGGAAAAGTGTGAATGCACTGGAGGAGGGGATGGAGGGGATGGAGGGGATGGAGGGGATGGAGGGGATGGAGGGGATGGAGAATTGTGTTTGACTCCAGGAGGTATGAAGGGCTTCTGAAAATATTATTCATCCTGTACTAAAATATTGAAGGAAAATTAGTATACAATGTCACTAGTATGTTGATACAGCTGTGATGCTAATTAAATATTACAGTCCACACTGAACAAAAACAAAAATTGAGGTTTCCTGGGTAGCTGTTTTTTGTTTAAAAAGGAAAAAGACCCTACCCATGATGGTTTGAGAGAACAGACCTATCCTGTGGCGCCCATCAATCTACTTCTCATACTTTCTGCCTACTTGAAAAGCAGTGGAGTGAGTAAGCACTAAGCATGTGACATTTGTTAACCAAAGCTCTCTGGTAACCAACACTTGGTAAACTGTCACCACTGAAAAGGAAGGGAGATAAGGTAACAAGTGAAGTATGTGTGGAGCCAAGGAGGAGATACGCAGTTAGGCTTGGAAGGGTTTAGAACAGATGGCACTTTCTCATCTAGTTAAAAACTCCAAAGCTCATAAGCACAGAGGACAGAGGCGATGAGCGCAGCCTCTACCTGAGTGCCAGCCCAGCGGAGTCAGCAGCAGTCTTCAAAGCCAGTGCTCCCCTGAAAAGAACAGATTTCTTTTCATAGTTTCATTATTTAAAATTTTAAAAGAATTTGTAACAGGCTTAACAAAGAACCTTAGGAGAGCATGGTCTTTTTATCCCCTTTCTTCCCTACTTCCTTCCCTCCCACCATCTCTTCCTTCCTCCTTCTCTTCCTTCCTTCCTTCCTTCCTTCCTTCCTTCCTCCTTTCCTTCCTTCCTTCCTTCCTTTTCCTTTCATTTTCTCTGCCTCCCCCACCTTCCCTTTCTTCTTTCCTGCCTGAGTTTGATAGGGCTGGAAGCATGTTTTCTCTAAACAATTGAAGTGCTTCTTCCACAAATATTCTGTGATCATGGAATAAATTTTGCTCCGTCTGATAAAACAGCCCCCAGACATGTGTGGTTACTGAGAACTTTAATACTGTTGGTGTAACAGGGAAATTGTATTTTATTTTATTATATATGTATACATATATATACATGTACATACATACATATATAACTACCATATTGTTAGGCAAGGCTATAAAGAAATCATCGTAGTCTTTCTCTTTATTACTTCTTCTTCTATATCTCTCTTCCTCTTCCTCATCCTTTTTCTCTTTCTCTTCTTCCTCCTCCTTTTTCTTCCATTTTTGGAGGAATTTTAGGAATCACGTAACTTACTGGGTCATCTAACTCTTAGAAAATGGAAATTTTCATCTTGTCCATGGAAAAGAGAAGTTTGGAGGAAAAGCTTCATGATGTCACATAGAGTGCCACACTGCAAAGGATTTTGGGTGCTGCCAGATTGATGTTCTCACAGAGATACATTGAAATACACTGAGATTCTCATTTAAATGACTGTTAACAAAATAAGATACCCTGAAATCAGGGGTTGGAGGTGGGAGGTGGATGTCAGGTGGGAAGATGGAACTAAATGAAGTGAGACAAAAACATGTATTTTAGAGGCAAGTGATGTATTAAGTCATGCATCATAGATAACAGTATATCAAACACAAATAAAGATGAAATAAAACAGAAAGAGTCAGCAGCTGGCCACTAGTATAAAGCCACCTGAGTCATTCACAAAAAAGAAAGCTCAACTGAGGACACAGAAAGCAATAGCAGTGTGGCTAATAATGAAACTAGTTTAATGCAAATGCTTGAATCAGCCTTTGAAAACTGTCTTTAAATGGTGTACTTATTCTGAGAATTGGA
>NW_022196915.1:2843781-2881281 GCF_008632895.1 Mastomys coucha | reverse complement strand
TGTATCCACAGCCTCCCTTCTAATCCCAGTTACCCACTTTCAGCCCTCAGCCATGCCTAGGAGGAGAAACTATGGAACTCTTTTGAAGGATAGCCACTGGCCGCATAGGAATAAGACATACTCGGAGCATCTTCTTTATGGGAGATCTAATTGGTGATCACATCAGAGGGCTGTGGCCAGACCTCTGGAGAGATAAAGACAGGGCAGCTGAATGAGTTAAAAAAGATTTGTTTTGACTTCAGATGCTATACCTTGGGGTTATTGGGAATTCCAGTCTTTGGGGAGCTGCAGGCTTCCTTTCAAGGCATGTTTCCAACATCTGGCTTGGCCCAAGTGTCAAGGGTTATTGGAAACTATTGGTTAATGCTCAAATTACAGCTGTGCCAAGATGTAAGCAGTCACATCCGTAAGCAAATCACAGAGTTTTAGATGTTTATTTCCTCTATGTGAGCTACAGCACATCCATTTAAACAGAGACAATAAATTGATTGATATATATATACACACATATATACATATATACACACACATATACATAAATATGTATATGTGTGTGTATATATATATGTATATATAAACTGAAGAAGGAAAGCCTTCTTTGTTTCTATATTGCACACAGTTACAAGAGACCATGTCTTCAGTCTGCCTCTGATTGTCCTGAGGTATGATGGGTAATACAGAGCAGTAGTGTTCAATTAGCATTCTAGCCAGTCGTGTGAATTCTAGTTCTTGACAAAGCTGGGCATGAGTGGCCATTAGAAAATATGTTAGTGTCTAAAGGAAGAAAATGAAGGTAGAGGCTTAGAGTCATTGGTTAAGGGTAAAACTTATCATTGTATCTGCATAGACAATTTTCCTAGTAGATGCTACATATAAACAAACTTAATTTTAAATTTAGCTGGCCTAAGTTAATAGTTAATAAGGTTTTGATATTCAAAATGTCATTTATCATGTGATCCTATATTAATGTGGTTATTTTCTCATGTGCTTATTTCATACATTGGTTTATGTGGTATGCTATGCCTGGGGAGATCAGAGGACAACTTGTGGGGTGTTGATGCTTTTCTTCCACATTGTGGGTTCCAGGAATTGGGCTCAGGTAAACAGCCCTGCATCAAGTGTCATTACCCACTGAGCCAAATCATTAGCCCAAACAGTGATTCTTTTAAAGATGAGCCAAATATCAGGAGAGGTGGTACCTACCTGATAGTCCTGGTACTTGGAAAGTAGAGGCAGAGGAATCATAAACTCAAGATCATCCTCTGTTATGTAGTATATTTAAGGACAGCCCGGGCTACATGAGACCCTATTTTAAAAAAGCAAACAGAGTCAAAAGCTCTAGAGGATAAAACTCACTTCTGAAAGATGAAGAGCCTATTGAAATGGGATTGCTTCCCCCGGTATTATGGACAATGAGAAATACATGTACTTCCACTCCATGCACTCAGCATGCAGATGTATAAAGATACAACAGTGTGATCACTCCACCTCAGCATGCAGATGTGTAAGGACACAGTAGTGTGATCACTCCAGGTCAGCATGCAGATGTGTAAGGGCAAAGCAGTGGGCTCACTTTAGTTCAGGATGCTGGATGTGTGATTTTGCACTGATGAGATCACTCCTGGCTCCATCGGCTTACTCCGAGTTACCTTCAGATCCTGTGATACTTGAGAAAGTCCTTCACTTATTTGTACCCCTAGAGTCCACTCATTCCCTCAAGAAGCACGGATTGGTTAATTTGGGGTAGTCTTTGGCTAGTCATCATTCACTGGGATCTTGTCATCAATTATCTGAAGGAACTAAGAGTTTAGGATATGGTAAGTATAGCTATTTGATGGTGAAAGAATTAAGAGACTCTCATTCCAGTTGGGGCATCAACTATACTGTTTCCCACGTATCCTACATCGGCCTTTAGAATATAACTTTAAGGGCTGGAGAGAAGGCTCAGCCCTTGAGTTCTTCATATTCTGTACTTAGACATGCTTTCCACTCAGCTCACAGATCCATCTCTCCAAGCTTTATTAGTTATCTAGCATGTGGGAGCACAGAGGCCAATGGGAAGGAGTGGTTCCCATGCTTGCTTGTCCATGGAAGATGAAGAACAAGGAGAGTTCCTGAGTCACATGAGTGGTGGATGTACCATATGAATCTTGGAAACCATTTGTATGAACATTTTGGACAATTCTGAAACCCATCTAGTATTCAGTTAGACTGTGATGGCATGTGAACCAATGTGGTGATATTGAATGAGATGTCTCCTATAATCTAGAGCATTTCAATGCTTAGTTGCCGCTGATGCTATTATTTGGAAAGGCTTGAAGATCATGGCCTTGCTGGAGGAAGTATATCACTGGGGACAGGTTTTAAGAGCTTAAAGATTTACATCATTCCAAATGTGTTTTTCTCTGCTTCCAGTTTGTGATTTGACTTGTGAACACTCTCAGCTACTGTAGTCCCCATGCTTGCCTTCCAACATGTTTTCCCCACTGGGATGATAATGGACTCTTACTCCTCTGGAACCACAGGTGTAAAATAAACCCTTCCTGTTGCATGGTGTTTAATCACAGCAACAGAAAAGTAACACACCAGCTTTATTCTTATCCCAGTCCACCAGACCCATTAAACCTCATTGGGAGTCTGTCCACATGTGGCTTACACTAGCACAAGAGAGCTGCAATCCTCACCAAGAAGTCCTACGCAACCCAGGAATGTCTGGAACTCTTCACTGGCCTCTCTGGGTCTTTCCCTGCTGTCTGTGATACCCTTGTTTCTGAAGACCCAGGTTCTTGCCAGACATAGATGATGCTGCATAATTTGGCAGTGTGTGCTTGTGTGTGTGTGTGTGTGTGTGTGTGTGTTTTAGGAAAAGTTCACCTTCTTCTTTATCCACACAGGGTCATTCATCTGTTAGATTTCTTGACACATTCACCAAAAAATGGTTGAGCAGCAATTTATGCAAGATTCCCAGCCAAAAGGCTTGTGTGCTCTTGCAGAGTAACATGAGTGCTGGGAACCTAATCTTAACAGAAGACAGCAAACAGACTGGATGAATCCCGTGAGAAGAAAGGGATTGTTATCTATAATGTGAAGAGATATGGGAACCTGCCCTGGGGTTCTGAGTGACAAAGGAGATTTGAAAGCAAGTGACTATAGTGTAGTCCTGCTATAATGGCTGTACCCTGGCATACAGTACTTCCTGATACTTACCAGGCTTATCTGGACTGACACTAACAAGGAGCACACCTAGCCAAGCTTCCCCATTGGTAACATCCTCAACACCTTACCAATGTTCCTGGAACAGTGCAGGACTCTGGCTGGGCCATGGATGAATAACCTGTGCAGTGCAGATGGATGAGAGATCTGGAGATGTGTGGCGTTGTATTCATACTGAGATAAGGAGGCCTTCACTGTCATAGGCACTCACTCCAGAGGCCCTGCCAGGCCCCTGTGTGGACAGGTTGGCTCAGCATAGAACTTATATGTTTCAATTCCTTAATCTGTTCCCTGTAAGGCAAAATATTGACAATAAAATTGCTATTTTTGTCTTAACATCCTCCACATGGTCCCTGTTCCTCTGTTTAATAGATCCATGTTCTTCCCTTCCAACTGCCTTGCTGTTCCCTTGATAAAGAGCCACGGATATAGGCGATTCCAGAATAATGTCTGTAATCTTTACCAACAAACTGTCTATTCTGCTGACCCCAGGAAATACTGGGAGCATACTGAATATATCAGGGAAAAAATTAAGGGTGTGAGGCTTAGTACAGCCAAGGAAGTGATTACTACACCGTCTGTCGGGGGCCTGAAGTTATTCTCAGACTCCAGTCATATGGAACATTACACATTTCCAAAAATAAAATGAAATTGTAGAGTTCAGCATTCATCAGTTTTTGAGGTTTCCTGAAAGGATAAAATCCTTCCCAGTGTCTTGATGCAGTGCACACTAGATACACGGGAGAAGGGCAGGTGGAGGCTTAGGTTGTTCTCAGTCCACCCCACTCACCATTGGATGGGTATTGTAATGATCCTGTATGTCTTAGGACTCAACATAAAAGCCATGTGTACAGTACAGGGGCAGGTCCTAGAGTCAAGATCTGCCACTCCCATACAGTTTGCTCCTGGCCAGCACTGTGACTCCACCTGAAATGTCTTGGGGGACTAGTTGCAAAAGTAAAAGGGAAGACACTCATGAAGATAGAAAGGATGCAGGGACCCAGGTATGAGTCTCTCATGACTGCTGTGATGATGCCCTTTCGTAGTCTGCCTTGTCAATAGACAGTGCTTTATGTGATTCAGTCACATGCTCCTTAAGACTCTCTGAAGTACTTATGTACTGTTACTTACAGGCAAAGAAGGAGAGAAAGAAAGAAAGAAAGAAAGAAAGGAAGAAAGAAAGAAAGAAAGGAAGGAAGGAAGGAAGAAAGAAAGGGAGGGAGAAAGGAAGGAAGGAAGGAAGGAAAGAAGGAAGAGAGAAAGAAAGAAGAAAAGAAAGAAAGAAAGAAAGAAAGAAAGAAAGAAAGAAAGAAAGAAAGAAAGAAAGAGAGAGAAAGAAAGAAAGAAAGGAAGGAAGAAAGAGTGAGCAAGCGAGCACTCGACTGTGGTACTAAAATTACTTTCTGGGATATAGCAGGTGCAGTGGTTAAAACAAATTAACACACTAATACACTGATGGAAGCCTGAACATGCCATCCAGAAGGTCACTGTCTTGCATGTTTAATTGTACACTATGGCCTTTCAGTACCACAGTCTGTGCTGTATCCATCAATAATGAGCAATAGTTTGAAGAAAAATAAAAGGTGAATGCAGCTCCTATTTTGCAAAGACCATTTTAATGCCTTTACAAAATATAACCTTGATATCTTTATTGGCTTTTCACCATCAAATCCCTGAGAGGACAACCTAGGGGGAAAGATAATTTCTTTGGATCATGGTTTTAGAGAGTCCAGTCCATGTTTGTTTGCATTCACATGCTTGGGCAGAGCAACATGGTGTCAGGTGAGATGTATTCAGCTTATGATACAAGCAAGGACTGAGAATTGATGGGGTCATGACCATGACCCCAGTGACTTCCTTCCCTCAGAGAAGACCCACCACCTAAAGTTTCCAAAACAGTGCCACCAAGTGTTCTACTGCATGTGATGATTTTTGAGAGAGGTCGCCAGTCATGAATTAGTGTTCTTGCTGAGACCACAGGGGTCTTTTAAAGACAAATTCTGACATATAAGCAAATTATTCATCTGGTCTTCAAAAGAGTGGAGAACTGTGCTTCCATTATGACCAGAGCTGCTTAAAGGGTCTAGCCTTCTAGTCCTTTTAGATCCCCAAAAGGCAAGGTTGGTTCTCTTTAAGAAGGACATGTAGACAACTGTGTACATGAGACAAAATAATTCACAGACAGTAGGCAGCTATCCATATGGCTGTCTTCTTTTTGTTCATAAGCAGGCCCTATGTGGTAGTGGTAGGTGGAGCCCATGAACACAATATTTTCCCATTTACAGAAGAGGACCGTTGGCTCTGTTGTCTGTGTGTAAATCCAGAACCCCTTGGACAATGTTGGACTGGAAAATCCATTTTGTGTTCTGTCTTTTATGGAGATACAGCTGGTCACACCGCCCACTCTGCCCCTTGGCTTACAATTTGGCAGACGAGAAATGCAGGTGCTGCATCTCTGAATCCAAATGCTTCGTTTGGATGGAGGTAGAGAGGATGGAACCTTCTGAAAGTACTCGGTCATCATATAGGGGATTAAGTTTTCTCCTACAGTTATTTGGTTTCAGTGTTTTATTTTATTATTATCACCATCTCAGCATCAGCATCAGCATCATCCTCATCCTCACATATCTTCTTGGGGTAACAGCAAGAGTACTTTTCACCTTGCAGGCCTTGTTAAAACTTTTCTACTTTCACTGTAATCATTCAAAAAGGGTATTTTTCATTAATGTTCACTTACCTAAAAACAACAAGGCCTTCAAACTCTTATACTACTGTTCCTTTAAGAGCATCCTGGCTCTCTCCAGCTGCCTTCATCTTTCTAATACATATGAGTACAACAAGTTGAATCTATAAACAGAACCCACTAATTAAGAGTAATTGCTTCGGAGATTGGTACAGACGATTCAGCATTGTATGCGTGTTCTTCTCAGATATCCATTAGCTGCTAATAAGATCCTACAGCTGTGCCAGGCTGTTTCCTGTTTCCGTCTATTGTACCTTTATTGCTGTATATGGACCAATCAGATGGGTGGGACAATAAGTGGATGTCCTTTCGCTCTCTGAAAATGGCTCAAAGGAATGTCTGTTATTAGATTGCTTTCCCTGGGCGGCTTCATGATGCAATGCTAATGAAAGATACATAAGGCTGACAGTTTGGGGTTTGGGTTGCTCCCCATCACTGGCACTGCACACTGGTTTATTGTTTAATTAAATCCCTCTTATAGATTTTTGGAAGTATATAATGAAAGCATGCCTGGGTAATGTGAGCTGACAGAAACAACATTCTTCTTCCCTTTTTTCAAAAAGAAAAAGTTTTCATCTAAATGTTTTAAGTACCTAAAAACTCAGCATGAATATCATGTTGCTATATTTGACTGATTTACACTGGGGGCTTAGTAAAAAGCCTATGAATTATTCATTCCCAAGTGATTCTATAAGCCAGAATACCAGAAATCATATCCCTGCTGAAGTTTATAAAGTGAAATAGTTTAAATACTCTCTAGATATGTGGGAGTCAGTAGAGAGGGAATTTTCCCTCTAAATTTGGTTTTCTATGCTTTTAACTTCTTTGTCTTTTTATTTTTAGGAAAAGTTAAGTAAAGATTTTTTTCCTTTTCCTCAGTGAACCTGCTTAATGCACTTTTAAATTGCTTAAAAAATAATGTCATAGATTAGAAATTGATGCCTTTTGGTTTTCCTCTGATCCGAAGAATTTGCTCTTTGGTTAAAAATAAAGGACAGCTTGAGGGGAATGGCCACTGCATATCTTTCATCCCTTTCTTTATATGGAACTAAAAATCTAAAAGGAAAGTGAAAAAAATACAATTTACTACATACAATTAATTTAGTCCTCCTGCCAGGTAGGAAGCAAGTTTGCTGTTCCATAGAACTCTGCGTAAATAATATATTATATAGATTTATACACATGCAGTAATACATATTTGTTTTACTAACATTATTTAACTTTTAAAAGACTCTACTCAGTCTATTTGAGAGCCCACAGATAGGTCCTGGCAGCTAAGCTTTTATGGGAGTAAATTAACATCACTTAAAATCCTACTTAGAGCAGTCACACTTTGGCCTATGTGCTCATCAGCATCCAGAAACTGAACAGGGTCACATGGGCCACCAGCCAGATGATGCTTCTCTGGGAAATCTATGGTCTCTGGAAGTGTGAGGGATACAAGTAAAGCAAGCTTTCTCCACACATTATTTCCAGAGGAACCATGACAAACTTGGGAAAAGAAAGTCTGAAATTCCTTAGGGGAAAATTACAGAGTAAGGCTGCATCTATAAGAGAAGAGCCATGTATCGTGGCATTCGTAGACTTTGTGACATCATTCAAACTAAACAAGGTACAGAGATGAGCACTTATGTGCATTTGTGTATATGCCTGCTTGAGTACATGTGTGTGTGTGTGTGTGTGTGTGTGTCTGTGTGTGTGTGTGTGTGTGTGTGTGTGTGTGTGTGTTTATGGCTATTTTCAGTATAGAAATACATTGAACAATGGACGTTTACCAGAAATCAACTTTTTAGTAGTTGCCTACATAGAAACAGAGACACAAGAATGGTTGCTGTCATAACTCCCCCATATATGTAACAAATGATTCCCAAATCATCTCAGTCATCGAAGGCTCACTAATAATTATATATCCGGCAAAAGTCTCTCCTTACTAAGTACATGCACAGATAATTTCTTCACGTATTAATGGCATAAGGTCCCTTGGCTCATGTCCTCTTGTATAACTGCTACTTCTGAAGGCTTGATGAGAAGCTGGCATTGTAGGACAGCAAAGGTTGGGAAGCCATTATTAAACTCTGTGGACATGAGGCTAACTTAAAACAGTAATAAGTGCATACTGTTGTGATTACACTTTGTGAGTAACTTCTGGTTTGTTTTTATATGTGGGTCTTACTATAGTGTTAAGAATCTTCAGTTTGTAATGAATAGGCAGATTTTCCCTCCTGTGATCCAGGCAAAAATTAAGTCCTGGAAAAAGTTCAGTAAAGGACCCTGGGAAGATTCCTTGTCTGACTAGAACAAGAGCATCTTCAAAATGTGTTTGAAAGTGTTTGAAGAAGCTAGGCCTGTTGAAAAATAGAGGTATAGAATATTCCTAGAGTAAATGAAAGTGTTTGCTCACATTGAATCAACAATTTCTTTAGATGTAAAATGTCAACTCTGAGCTAATTATTGATATCAGAATTCTGTTACCTTCCCCTTGGTGATTCATGGTAGAAAATTTGTTCAAATGCTCAAAACACATGGTCCTTGCCTACATTATCATGAAGAGGCTGTTGTTCAATAGTAGGAATGTGATAAAATACTGAAAATAGAGTAATGTCACAGCAGAAATAATGAATAGTCCAACTGCTCTATTGTTTGCCTAAATTGTGGTAAGCAAAACACTCATATCCAATATAAGGTAGCACCAAAATATTTCAGTGAAAAAAATCATATTTTAATGGAAAAAGTTAAAACTCAAATCAAAATTAATGCATAAGCTTCCATAATGAAAAGCTAAATACCTCAGAAAGAGCCAGTTCTGGATTGTCTCCTACTCCTTGCTCTGATCAGACCACTTGCCCACCTTGCTCTCAAAGCCCCCTGCATTTGGCTCATGCCTTATCTCAAGCAGGTTCCACTGTGTGTTATGGTGTTCTAATCCTTTGTTGGCCACAACAGTTCCTTTTTTGTTAGGAAACATTGTTTTTTAGGTCTGAAGAGTCCCCCAAAGGCTTCCGTACTGGTAATGCTATCACAAGGTGACACAAGGGATTGTAAGGATGCTAACCTTTGTGACTGATAGGTTTATAGCTGACTGCATTGTTAGGTGGTTGGGGGGGGGTGTGTGCTTGGAGGAAGCAGTGACTGAGGGCCACCTTTGAAGGCTAACTCTTTTCTCTGGTCACCTCCCCCACAGTCCACCCAAAAGCTTCCTGGTCACTTCATGGTAACAAGCTTTGTTACACTATGAGCTTTGACTATGCTCTCCTAACCTATCACAGACCTAGAAAGAAACAAGGCAAGCGAGCGTGGACTGAAACTATCAAGCCAGTGAGTCTCGCCTCTTCACAGCTGTTTTTCCGGTGTTTTCTCACGCTGACAAACCAACAAGTACAGAAACAAGGTGTTCTTTGTATTAAAAGATATTCCTCAATTTCCTAATACTGTTATTATACTTAGCCACTTTGGAGTAAGTACTTACTAAATAAAAGAGCCAAGAAAATTGGCTCAGCTCTTACTGATATGAACTAAGCCTTCTAAGCTCCACTCCTCTACAGAGAACATGGAAGAATGCAGGGAAGTCATGGGACATTTAAAACCTTCTGCATTTGGATTTTATATAGTTACATTTATGCAGTTCCTATATTTAATTGTATTATTCTTTTCTATAATCACAGATTTTTAAGAAGCTGTATGTGTTGACCTACGTAAGACCTTGCTATTGTTTTTCCATGTAAACAGGGGTGCATCCTGTGGACTGTTTCCCCACTCTATCCCCGCATCCTGGTTGCTCCTGTCCACCCTCTACTTGCTGAAGGACTAGTGTTTGGTTTCCAAAACCTGAATCCCAGAGTTGCCTGTGGGTCTTTTCTCTCCTTCCATCCCAGGTCCAACCTGTCTACATCTCCTTCAGTCTTATCCTTTGATACATCACAACTGCACCACTGAACCAACCCCACTGTGGTTGCTCATCATCTGGTGTGCGCCACCAACCTGTTCTACCCATAGCTTTCAAGTGTCCATTATGTAGTGCAGACCTAACAATAGAACTTTGATTCCATCCAGCTAGCAGCTCACCAGTGGATTTGTATACTACACAGTCCAATCTCCATCATAATGTGTGCAGCTTCCTTGTTTCACTTCCTTCTCTATGTCAGGCTTATGATCTGCCTTTGTTCAGTTGCCATTGTCCAGCCTTTGTTTGTCTTAAATGGTCACCCCCTGTGGCTCTTCTAACACTGGACCTCTGCCTCCATCAAAGCATGTAGTAACCCCTGAAGAGCTCTTTATTCCCCACAAGGCTCTGAGATACTTAGGAGGAAAATGGTGCATGAGTGAGTCCTTCATTTTTGCATCCCAATGTTCGATACAAAAACCTAACATGGCAAACATACACAGAATTTAAATAGTTCACACTGGTGATTGTTAAATTGTAATATTCTCACTTGGCTCTTTAGATTGCCATCACTATTACCTCTGCCTGCTGTCTATCCTGGACCTTTACTAGGACCCTACCCTGTACTCCCACAATCCTACACTTGCATTGAGTGCCTGTTCTTTGTGACTAGTCACCATAGTCTTATTCAATCCTTATGGGTAAGGATTGGTTCTCCTAAGCTCTGTTCCCATACAGGTCTATCTCAGTACTTGGGTCATAGAAGGGCTCAGAATTGAATTGGAACTGTACAGAATTGAATAAACTACCCATTTATGAAATAATTTACTTTAGAGTTGGCAGAATTAAATGGCTGCTCCAGTGGCAATATAACTCTAACCCCCTAATATCATTTGATTCACCAAGGAGCTCGCTAATTGAGTAGGTGGATTAGACAGATAATCTGTGGAGGAAGAATGTTTTAGCTGGAATCGACAGCCTTTTTTAAAAATAAAAAATTTAAAAAGTCATTATAATCTAGGACCTCTTTCTGTTTTCCACCCAAAACAACAATAGGATTCTTGGCAAGTGATGGTGATTGCTATCTTAGAAAGACCAGGCCACACACCTGTGTGCCAGATGTCCCTTGCAACCGTAGCTCCCCCAAATTTCTGCCAAGTCTGCCCCATGCTGATTCCTTTCTATAGCAAAGGGACATTGGTCTCCAGCCTTTCTGCAAGCGAGGTTCCCTGGTGCTTGCCTGTTTCCTTAGTTTATAGGCCCCTTCATTGAATTTCAATGTCTTGAGTGACCTTTGCCAGCACAGGAGGCCTCAGTCATTTGCTCATGGGTGACTCTGCTTTATCTGCATGTTTGGTTTCTGCCAGGCGCTTTTCTAACTGTATTGGTTGTTGGGCTGTCACAGCCTTCTCTACCCGATCGGCCATATCAGCATCAATCCTAGTTAATGGATGATCAGGTCCTCAGGATTTCCATGGGGTGCCTGAACAGTGTCATCTGATACTGAATGTGGCTTTAATGAGAATAAATGGGGCTCGATAACGGATGGATCTGCATTGATACACACTGGGACGGGACACCTTTGTGGCCCCGCTTTGTTTCTGTAGGAATGCCTCTGCCCTGAATCTGGGCCATTTCTATGCCACTGTGCTAAGAGCTGTGGAATCTCATTCATCTCCACAGAGGCCAACTCACCCTGGAGGCCCATCTGTTTGAGTGGATGCAGGAAAATGTCACGGACATGTGGCCCGTTCACGCACATTGCCACTGAGAGATTTCTGGCTATTAATCTCCCTCGGTTATAATGACTCTCTCTGGTCACACACATTCTGGTACCGTTTGAAAAAGAAAAAAGAAAAAGGCTTTTAGAGTTGTCATTTATTTTTATTGTAATTTTAAAAATGAAATTAAAATTTTAAAAGACTACTAAATAAGTGTTATAGTGTTATTTTATTTTTAATACAGAGTCTAATTGGAGACACGCTCAACACACACACACACACACACACACATACAAGAGAGAAAGAGAGAGAGAGAGAGAGAGAGAGAGAGAGAGAGATTTTAAACAGTTTTTTGAGTCCTTCTTAGCAATGCCCAAGGCTGTGTTTTGGCTCCAAGGACTTTTGAGGCAGAGAATTTTTTGTGCTTATAAATGGTAGTTAAGCAAGAGAGCAACAACATGGTCTTAACAAGAACAGGACTGAAAGTGGTGCTGTCGCTGGCAGATTGCTCATGTGATACAATAGTTAGGGAAGTGGCAGGCTTTTCACAGTAACCACTGCCAACTGCAGAGTCAGCACTCTGAGCTGGTCTGGCTGCGGAGCTGAATCCCAGTCAGGGGAAAGAAGAGTGACTTCGTTATGTCGGTCGCTTTCTAGCAAATTCCCTGAACTTATTTTTCAGTCAAGAAGTCAGTCTAAAATGTAGAATTTGTGTATGCGCGTCAGTAATACCTCATACAAATGGATGCATAATTCATACAGCACAGGAAACAGTGAAGCATTTGTTAAAAATAAATTGAGTTGTATTTTTTTGTTCCAGTTATGAGCTTGAACTGCTCCATTCAATCAAATGTGCCTAATGCTCTACGGTTTTATCATGGCCTCAACAGTGTTAAGAAATACCAGAGCTTCCTGCATACCAGAAGCAGCTCCAAACATGTAAACTCATTCTGTCTTTCTTGCAAATCTATGAACTGATTGTGTTTAAAATAGACTCAATAAAACTGAGATCTTATCTGAAAGTCTACAACATTCCCTTACACCACACAGAAACCCATAATTAGAATGCCATCAGTTTTTAAATAGCAATCATTTAAAATATTGTTTTAATATTTCCATGCTTTAAGTTCTATTACCATTTATTTTTTAATATTTAAATTTTTATTGGTTATTTTATTTATTGACATTTCAAATGTTATAAACTCTTAACAAAAAGCAAGGGCTAACAGTCTCACACCCACAGAACTCAATACTGTGGAACCAGATTATGCAAAAAAGAGTCCATAACATCGCTAGGAGCTGTGGGTAGCATTTGTGTCTGTGCATGTGTGTGAGTGTGTGTATGACTGTGTATACTTGTGCATGTGTAGAGTGTGTTTGTATACACATGTGCAAGTGTTGTACACATGAGTATGAATGCATGTGTGTATATATGTATATGTGTATGTGCAGGTGTATATATATATATGCATGTGTGTGTATGTATATGTATGCACGATTGGGCAGTTGTATATGTGAGTATGTGCACTTTGTGCATGTGTCTGTGTGATCTCCATCCTCATAACTTGATCTGAGGTCTGGTTTGAGACCTCTAGGAAGGAAGTGTAAGGGAAGCTCTAGAGTGCCTGTATATAGATGCAGGTCATCATGAGTCTTAACTCTAAGCTCTAGCCTTACAAAGAAAAACATCCCTTGTATATGTTTTTTCTTTTCTTTTCTTTTCTTTCTTCCTTCCTCATTTCCTTCCTCCTTCCCTCCCCCACTTCCCCCCATTTTCTTTCTTTCTCTTTTTCCCCCTTTCACCCATGGATGAGAGAGATTTCTGTTGGGGTAGGGAAGAGATTTTAAGTTTGTAGCTGCAGAAGTCATTGGCAAATGAACTGGCTTCTCAGAATACCCATTTTTGGAAAGTCCTTTCTAATTAGTACCAGAGTGGATTGTGGGACCTACCCAGAAAAATAACTAAAAGAAAACTAACACATGGCTTATTTGTGTCAGTCCAGGTGTGTGGCCTTCTCTAGGTGTATTTTTCTGAATTCTCATGAGCATTTGAGAGTTCAAAAGACAATGTTTAGATTTGCGCCTTTGTGACAAACACTATACAGCTTGGGGAATATTCTCTTTAACTGTCTTTGTAGCCAGCTTGCACTTGTTTAGAAAATTTATTCTAGGCTGGGCGGTGGTGGCCCACGCCTTTAATCCCAGCACTTGGGAGGCAGAGGCAGGTGGATTTCTGAGTTTGAGGCCAGCCTGGTCTACAGAGTGAGTTCCAGGACAGCCAGGACTACACCAAAAAACCCTGTCTCGGGGAAAAAACAAAAAAAAGAAAATCTATTCTAAAGGTTTTAGTTGAACCATTAATACATTTGTATGTGCTCTTTCTGGTTTCTTTTATTTTTGTTTTATAATGTGGCCATTTAGGGCTATAAATTTCCTTCAGGATGGCTTTCAACATGCCTCAGAGGAACTGCTGTGTTGCGGTTTTATTTAATTACAATGAACTTTTAATTTCTTCTTTGACCCATTCATCATTGAGTAATGCAATAGTTAATCTCCATGAGAATTGTATTATTATCTTTTGCTTCCAGTTTTAATTTTTATTACATTGTAGTTATACAGGATGCACAGAAGTACTTCAATCTCTTTGACTTTGTGACAGTTTGTTTTACATCTGAGGATGTGGTCTGTTTTAGAGAGGCACCCATATGTAGCTGCAAAGAATATGTATTCTGTGGTGTTTGGATGTAGCATTCTGTAGATAGTAATTAAGTTCATTTGATATATTCTGTTTGCCTCTATGCTTACTTTTCATTCAAATGAATTTTCTTTTGGAAAAAAAGTGGAGTTACTGTTAATAAGTTGATATTACTATAGTCTTTAAATCCAGTAGCTCATTTTATGAATTGGGAGGAGAAGAATTTGGTACATAAATATTTAGAATAATAATTTCCTCTTGGTTAACTGTTCCCTTGATTAGAATAATTTTTTTTCTTTTTTTTTTCTTTTTTTTTTTTTTTTTTTTTTTTTTTTTTTTTTTTTTTTGGTTTTTCGAGACAGAGTTTCTCTGTGTAGCCCTAGCTATCCTGGAACTCACTCTGTAAACTAGGCTAGCCTTGACCTCAGAAATTCACCTACCTCTGCCTCCCAAATGCTGGGATTATAGGTGCATTTGCCATCACTGCCTGACATAAATTTCCATTAGAAGCATATTTTGTCAGCTGTTAGGCTTGGGACCCTGCCTACTTCCTGAATCCATTTAATCAGAGTACTTTTGTCCATCCATTATTCCAAAGCTCCAACTACCTTTAAATCTAAGATATATTTCTTCTAGATAATAGAAAGTTGGATTGTGTTTTTTGATCAATTCAGCCAGGATGTGTCTTTTGATTGGGGAATTGTGGCTCTTAAAAGTTAAGTTATTATTGAAATATGTGTAATTGGTATTATTTTAGTGATGTTCTTTGTGTTCTCAGTGAGATTTTGAGCTTTAGTAGTTATGGCTTCACACATCTTTCCATGGACTCTTGGCTTTTATCATTCATCCTTTGGTTCCTGTAGGTTCCCTTGTTTCCTGTGGTTTTCTATAGGTTTGTTTTGTTGGATATAGTTTTTAAGGCTGTTTATATCATGAGAAGTTTTTATTTATACATTTATTTATTTAGCTTTCAACTATGTCAGATAGTTTTGCTCGGTATGTTAGTCTAGGTTGTATGTCATGGTCTTTTAAGATTTGGAATGCATTGCTTCAGACTCTTCTGGCTTTCAAAGCTTACAATGAGAAACTGTTTGCTATTGTGATGGGGTTTTTCATTATATGTTACCTGTGGTTTTTTTTCTCTTGCAGCTTTCAGTACACTTTCCTCATTCTATATTCTTGGTATTTTTAACTATGATATGTATTGAGGATTTTCTTTTCTGGTCTTGTCTTATTGGAGTCCTGTGTCAGTTCTTTAGTTTGGGGAGTCTTCTTTTATGATCTGCTCTATGCCATTTGACTTTTCTTCTTTGTTTATGTATATAATTAGAAACTTGGAACTTTTGTAGTGCTCCATATTTTCTGTATGTTCCTTTCCTATGCTTTTGGATTGTTTTTTATATTCTTTCCCTAATTCATCTACCTCCTCTACCTTATCTTCAAGTTTTAATGTTCTATCTTCTGCTTGATCCATACTACTTGTAAGGCTTTCCTTTGACTTATATAGTTAGGCTCCTGGGTTCTTTCAATCCTATGCTTATCTTTCTGCATCTTTAAGTTCCATTTTCATATCCTGGTCTTTCTTTGTAATTTCCATCAGCCTCACATTTGTATTTCTTTGGCATCAGTCAGGAATTTATTCTCTTTAAGTTCTTTCTTTTTGCCTTCACTTAGTTGCTTATTTGTATCTTCTTTAATCACCTTGACTTATATTTTTTAAAGTTTATGATTATTCTTTTAGATTCTCTGTCCTGGAATTTATCTGTGTATTTATCATTGGTAAAATTTCTACAGAACTGGTAAGTTTTAGAAGGCAGATGCTGGTTTGATCATGCTGTTTGTATTTTTTGTGATGAGCTCTGGGTATGTGCTATTCTTTTCTTCTGTGTCTGATTTGGACAGAGCATGTTAGGGTAGAAGAGAGGATAAGAAGATCAGGCTGGGCCTGGCATTTGAAAAATACTTAAGTTAGATAATGTCAGGTGGACACAAGGGACTGAACTTGTATATAGAATGTATGTCCAAGCCTGGGGTGGAGGGTAGATCTGGGGTTTAGAGAGGGTACATGTAGAGAGAAATCTGGAAGACTCACTAGGCTAGAGCATGGAGAGGAATATACAAGACCTTTCTGGGTAGAAAGGGTGGATGTGGTTTCAGAGGGGCCTTTGGGCCAAAGGGCATGCACAGATGTTCCTTGAAGCCTAGAGGTTGGGTATCCAGCAAGCCTTGGTGGGCAGACTAATCCAGAGCAGTTAATGTGGGATCTGGGCTAATTCTAGGGAGTTGGAGGAAAGTGTTTTCAAGCGTAGCCTCACAAGGATAGACTCCCAAGAAGTACGTGCAGGTTCTGGAAGATGGAGAGCTTGGATGTGACATGGAGGGGCCTGTGCACCAGAGTCTAGCTTTTTTATTAAAGCTCACACCAATGTTTTTGACTGTGTAAAACCCCCAAAGAAGACCCTGTAAAGGGTAAAATATACTATTAAGAGGCTGAATGCATATATGTATATATATATGTGTGTGTATATATATGCAGTATCAATATATGTATATATATATACATATATATACACACATATACATATATCCATTATTATATGTTTGGTGTTTGCACTCCATGAAAAGACTGTACCTTTAATACAGTGCTTCATGCCTGATTTTTATGCTATGACATGGAGTTAGTAACATTTTGGATCCCTTGCCTTTAACCATGAGCCCAATAATGATGAATGCTTGAGTTAGGTTTACTTTGCACCTCTTCCCTTTCAGGCCTAAGAGAGATCAACTTCATTTGCCTACTTCTTCTCATCTATTTTTAGAGCACTAGTTAGAAATCTCTATCCTTTGGACCATAACTGATTCTTAATTTGTCTGAAATACATCTATACTTACAACCTTACTTCTCAGAATATACATTTTCCTATGTTACAATCTTTAAATGCTGAATAAATATTAAATACTTGCTATTAAATTAACTGCTTGGGAGAACCAGTAGTGACTCCTGTTCTATTAATTTTTCTTCTCATGAACTGAATATGAAAAAATGCTAGAAGTTCATTTTCAAATAAAAATGGGTATCTATATATAATCAGTTAATAATAGGTGTTTGTGTCTCTATTTTCCATATTAAATTATAAATTACAAGTTCTTGGAAACCTCAAAGTCATCCTGTTATCTAGGTCTCTTCTAGTACTATGTCCATCATGAATGAACATTTAGTAACTCCTGTCAGTACTAGATTAATTATAATTTTCACATGCAAGGTGACATTGTGTACATGGTCTGAAGTCCCAGCCAGCTGAAGACTGAGTGTCTTCCACTAGAAGGACCAAATTAGCACTGAGTAAGAAAGGCTTTTCTGAGGCCTAAAGCCTAAATAGAATGTGGGTGATTGTTTTAAGGAAAGAAAAATAGGAACTGGAGAGATGCACCCACAATTAAGTGTGCATACTGCTCCTGAAGAGAACCTATGTTCAGTTTCCAGTATCCACACCAAGCAGATCACAACTTCCTAACTCCCCTACAGAGAAACTGATGCCCTCCTCTGGCCTGGGTTTGAACTTCTACCCACATGCTCATATACATAAGTTAAAAATTATGAAATGATCAAAGCAAGAAAGGAAGATTACATTAGAGATTAAACAATAATGAAGCATCAGAGCTGATTCTGAAAGCAAGGTTATTTCTCCTGTGACTCATGTCATCTCTATTGTCACAGCTACATTGGTTCTCTGTCTTCCATGTCTCCTCATATTCGCACATGACTTTCTAGCCTCATGGTTCCCACCAACTTACTATCCTGTAGCTCTTTTCATTTCTGCATCATCTATTGTAAATTTCTAACATATCACCTGTCTATCTATCTAGCTATCCATGCACTCATCCATCCTTTAAAAATCAGGACTCTCTTGTTGTTTGTTTTATACTCAATAGCAGCTCAGTGCAAATCTTTATCTATCTATCTATCTATCTATCTATCTATCTATCTATCTATCTACCAACCTACCTACCTATCTATCTCCATCTATCTACCAATCATCTATCAATTATCTATGATTCATTTGTCATCAATGGATAACAAGATCTGGACAAGCCAAGGGTTCCCCCTCTAATATAGAGATTCCATGGGGCAAACCCCTTCAAAGCCACTCAGAAGCCACTTGGACAGCCGCTGGTTACCTTCTCTACCTTGAGAGCCCAGTCTCGTCTCTATCTCTGCATTCTACTGAGATTGATTAGTAGATTATACAATAGTAAGTATGGAAAGCATCTTGAAAGCAGTTCCTTGTTGCTGTTTACCCCAAAGAAACATTTACTCTGACTCATGCCCCATCTGTGGGAAGGGTGAACCTTAGGCTTGTGAGCATGCATATGCAATAACAGAGGGCTAGATGCTGACACCCCAAAACTCCATGTTTACATTGCTGATTCCATAATTTATGGAACTAAAATTTTTGACCTCCATGCATTCTCATACATTGATGATTCTATTTTTCCAGTGGTTCTGTTTTCAGTTTGTGGTTAACAGACTGGATCTTATAAAATTGCCTTAAAAGGACTAAATAGTACATTCTGAATATGCATAGAAAAAAGACTTTAACATGTCACATGACCCCTCATGCTGCAGAAGAAGCCTTCCAGGTCTCTTTCTTTACTCTCTTGGTGGCCTGAGCGTACAAGTGACTGCATCTCCTTTCTAAACAACTCTTTTCTACTTTCTTTGTTCCTAAATTTAATCACAAAGGGATAAGATATACAACATTTTGGCTGAATTTAACTTTTCCTTTTTGGCAGTGTTCAGCTTGAGGTAAACATAATTTTATTCACAATATTTGTAATGAATGTGCTAAATACATGGAAGAATGCAAGACCACTAAGAAGACAGAGTGGCATTTAGTCACTCTTTCTATCGGGAACAACAGTAAAAGTAATTGAGAGCATTTGTACTAAACCATACTTAAAACAGGTACTTGGTTGAAACATTGGGAAAATATTAACCAGCATTACCTAAAATCAATGTATTAAATGAATAGAGATTTAAGTACATGGAGGGAAAGTGCTGTGCCTACCATGTCTACCTGTGGTCAGTCTATTCCAGGTTCTAAAATAGCCAAACAAAGAAAGAGAAATGGTTTTACATTTCATTTGAATATTTACCCTTTTCAGTTCCTGTTTATTTTTCCCATAGTCACACCAACCCTGGAGCCACTAAAGAGCAGTAAAAGGGAACAGAGACTGTCTTCTCTGGAAGTCAGCCCTATTTTGTTGTGTACATTACATTTGAAAGCAATGTAAACAATTCTAACCAGAGGACAGGAGGCAGGATCCTGTGTCTCCATGCATGTTCTGCTAACAGTTATCTCTCCCACAGCAGCAAGAGAAGTATACTCAGTGTCATTTCCCATGCATGATTAAGACAAGCCACAGCTATTTCAATTATCTATTATCTAGACAGATGTCTTCTATCTATCATTTATCAATCAACACTAATTATTTATAATCTTTCATCTATCAATCATATATATCATATGTCAATCTATTATTTTTATCATTTTTGATCTATCTATCTATCTATCTATCTATCTATCTATCTATCTATCTATCTATCTATCTATTTGTTGAAGGCATTTGAAAAAGCCCATTGCAGACCCATGATAGCAGGTCAACTCAGTTCTTGGTTCAAGATTGGAGCCAATACTTTCTCTGCTTTGACTCATAAGGTTAACAGTTCTAGTATCTGTTGGCCAAATTTTAACTTAGCTATCATCATGACTGAAACATTTCCTTCTCATTGTTCTTTAAGTCCTTTTACAGATAAAGAATTTAGAGATAAACGGATATGGAGTCTAGCCTAGGGATCATCTAGCCTGTGTTTTCCAAACTTTGCTAACCATGGGTTACTTTCTTATTAATTTAATAAAATTCAAGGGAAATATGGTGACATATTTTTCCAGTTATCAAGCATTGGCTAACCAGTTAATAAAAGGAAATAAGAACTAAAAGCTGTAAAAGAACAAGAACACAGTGATGTTTATCTCAGGCAAGAAAAGACAACTCTTCTGAAGACAGGTGCAAAGTAAAGTAAAATGTTGGCTGATAAGTGTCTAAGGAAGATGGACAGGAAAAGCAGGAACACTTGAGCTTGTTGGAGAGTCCAGAAAGTAGAAGCTCTGGATAACCTGGAAAGTAGAAGTACGACCAAGTAGGAGAATAGGCTGATGTTTCAATTCAGAAGCAAAATTTACTCTTTTCTTTATTGTATTCTTCCATTTTTTTTGTACCCTGTGGTTATTATAAGTCAAACCTGATAAGAAAAACAAGTCCACACTTTAAAGAAACCTTCAGAATGGAGTAGCTACGAGATAGGTCCAAAGATGGAAGGGCTCATACTTCCAGTGTTCTCATCCCAGCAACCCAGCCTCATTTATCCATTCAACTACGGGAAGACTTTCAGATAGTCTCTGAAATGAATTTATCTCATTCTGGGAAGATATTTAGAAGTTTTTCTAATGTAATTATGAAGGAATTTGACATATGGGGAGTTCCAAATGGCAATTTCTCAGTTTGATAACTTTAAATATATAGCTCATTTGCAAGGCTCACTCATAGAAATGCAGCTTGTCATCAGCTTACTCCTTTGAATACAAACAGGCAAACCAAAGAATGTGGCAGGAAATACATTAAGAATTCATTCTAAGAAACAAATAAGAAAAGAAATAAAACAACAGAAAAGAAATGTAGATGAATGGAGTTAATTTAGTGAGCAGTATAACACATTAAGCAGAACTATTCATTTTAGGTTTCATTTTAGGTTTCATTTTATCTTAAAAAAAATAAAAATAAAACAATCCTTCCTCCTATTCTTCCATAAGAGTCCCCAAGCTCCATGCACTATTTGGCTGTGGGTCTCTGTATCTGTCTGAGTCAGCTGCTGGGTGGAGTCTCTCAGAGGACAACATACTCCTGTCTGCAACTATAACAGACTATCATTAATAACGTTAGGGATTGGTGCTTGCCCATGGGATAGGTCTCATTTAGCCAGTTATTGGTTAACTATTCCCTTAGTCTCTGCTCTGTCCCCAACCCCAGGCCAGCATTTCTTGTAGACAAGATAAATTTGGGATTGAAAGTATTGTGGATGGGTTGGTATCTCTATTGCTCTACTGGGGTTCCTTCCTGGCTACAGGCAGTGGTCTTTTTGAGTTCCATACTCCAATGTAGTGAGTCACAGCTAAGGTCATCCTGTAAGATTCGGAGAGCAAAGTCTTATATCCAGGATGTTGTCCCACTCAAAAAGACACAGAGGCAGAGATTGCTGCAATCTGCATGAGGTTTTTAATAATCCAGTATATTGGGGTCATCCTGCATTCAGGCAAAGGTGACCATAAGGAACAAAATCACACACTTTTTATACCTTCTCAGAGCATAGGTTTACAGCATGAGTTGGTTATCTCTAATTGGTGAAGCTCTTTGCTCTTTGTTTCCATTGACCTTTGTACCCCAGGTGAGGAGGAGATATATGTTGCACGTAGAAGGGGTTGGGGAGATTTACCCACTCCTGGGGATGTTTCCTGGAACTGGCATTACTGTCTGCAATTAGGGTATCTCTTGGGGATGGATGTTTGTTCAGTAAACACTCCGGAAGCTTTCTGTCTTTAGGCTTAATGAACATTACTCCCTCCTCAGAATTTTTATGAGGTGTCCCTGTTTGATCAGTTCTTACAATCACAATTGATTCTTGGGCACCTCCCTTATCCTAGGTCTCTGTCTCATCCTAGAAATGCTCCCCACTTCCACATTTCTGTCAGCTGCAGATTTCCATTCATTTTCATGGCCATCTAGCCATCTCTCCTGTCCTTCCCCACACCAGATCCTGAACCACCCCATTCCCCTCCACCTCCCCATCTCTCCCACTTCCCTCCCTCCATCTTCCTCTTATAACTATTTTATTCCCCCTTCTAAATGAGTTTCAAGCTTCCTCACTTGGGTTTTTCTTCTTGTTTAGATTCTTTGGATCTGTGGAGTATAGCATGGTACTTGTATTTTATAGCTAATATCCACTTATAAGTAAGTACATTGATGGCCTCAAAGGGGATAGAAACTCCACAGGAAGACTAACAGAGTCAACTAACCTGGACCCCTGGGTCTCTTGAAGTCTGCACCACCAACCAAAAAACATATGTTAGCTGGACCTAGGTCTCCTGGAACATTTGTAGCTTGGTTTTTATATGTGTCCCAAACAACTGGAATGGGGGCTATTCCAAACCTGTTACCTGTATGTGGGATATGTTCTTCTAGGTTGGCTGCCTTGTCTGGTATCAGTAGGAGAGAAAGAGCCTAGCCTCATAGAGACTTGAAGTGCCAGGGTGGGGAAATACCCAGGAGACCCCCACCTGCTCAGAGGAAATAAGTGAATAAGTAAAAAAAAAATTAAATTAAAAAAGGGTCTTAATAAAGTAGATTAGACTTAAACTCTCTATCCCTCTTATCTCAATCCCAAAGTACTAGATTAGGGACTCGTACACCTAACTGGGAAGTAGAATGATTCTTTATATTCTAAAAGATATCCAAAAGAGATATGGTAGTTATGATAATGAAAAGAAAAAAGAACAAAAAACTCTTACATGTTAAAGATAGTTAAATAGAAATATATAAAGTATAATAGTAAAAGTTAAAGGTAGCAAAAACTTTCAAACAGGCACCTAAATAGATGCGATAAAAACAGAAAGTAAATACGTAAAAAATTTGAGAATTCATTCAAATGGGTAAAAATGTAAATAAAATATCTAGAGAGAAAACATAGAAGTTAAGGATATTATCATCCAGTGAACCATAAAGCAAAATTTACCTTAAGAAGAGAATAGGAGTCAGTAGGTCAGACATTGATGCTAAATGCATACTGTGTTGTATAAATTGTATATCTATTATGAATAAAAAGATGAATGTAAAGGTTTTCAGAAAAAATACATGTATTAAGGATTGAAAATTGGGATAATATTGAACTTTTCAAATTAAGATAAGGTTGGGTAACTGCACATGTGAAATTCTCCTTAAAAAAATGCTACTTATTTGGTGATTTTATACCTACCCAAACTATCACATGTAAGGCCCAATATAGAATATTTTATGACATTCAAATGTTTAAAGATTCACTTAACATATATAGTTTTTCATAAAAAAATAAAATAAATTTCTTAAAAAGAAATGTACCCAAATGATGAAGAAGCAGAAGAAAGAAGAAGACATGAGACCTGGGAACATTAGTGGAAGAAAGAAGCCCTACATAGAAATCCACAGGATACTAGAAAACAGCTTGCCAGCTGTTTGCTTGCTCTGGGCAAGATAAATGTCTTTACCTGTAGACCTTGTTCATCTTGTGACAAGTCTTTATAAGAGACTGTTAGAAAATTAGGAAAGGTCTATTCACAGATACAAAAAAAAAATATAAACAAAGCTCACTGAAAGGTTATGGTTTTCCAGGCCTCAGTTGATGCTGAGACATTGTCAAGTTTTTGAGTTTTGTTTTTTTATTATTGAAAATAGATTTTTTTTTCTTAGTAAAATATATCCTGGTTATAGTTTATCCTCCCCAGCTCCTCTCAGGTCCTCCCACTTCCCCACCTACTCAAATCCACACTCTGATTTCCTTCTCCAAACATGCATCTAATAATCATAATAAATACAATTAGATAAAAACAAACGAACTAGAATAAGACAAACAGAATAAAAAGAGCCAAAGAAAGAGTTAAAGTAACACATATAGACAGACATACAGAGAAATCTCATAGAAACAAAAGATGAGAAGCCACAATATATTTGCAAAGACCCTATGAGAGAGAGAGAGAGAAAGAGAGAGAGAAAGAGAGAGAGAGGGAGAGAGAGAGAGAGAGAGAGAGAGAGAGAGAGAGAGAGAGAGAGAGAGAGAGAGAGAGAGAAAGAGTCTGACAAAGCATTATGAGACAGAACATCCCAAATCGCCATGGTTTTGTTTTGTGTTGCCTAACAACTACTGGGCATGGGCTTTGCCATTAAGAGCTGTTTGTTTTCCCATTGAACTTCTGTTGGAAAAAAATTAATTTGTCATTTGCAGGTGAGTATCAGTAGGAGCTAGTTACTGGGCTAGGGATAAGGGTTTCTGTCTCTTTGATCTACTCAGCACCAGACCCATGCAGGCCCTGTGCATGCTGCTTCAGTCTTTATGAGCATCTAAGCTACTATACTTTTTACATATCTTCATGTGTCCTGCTATGTTCAGATTTCATTGTTTCTTGGTATCCCCCATTCCTTCCAACTTTTACAATCTTTCTGCCTCCTCTTCTGCAGAGTTCCCTGAGCTTTGGGAAGAGAGATTTGATGGAATCAACCCATTTAGGACTGAGTGTTCCAAGGTCTCTCACTCTCTGAATATTATCCATCTGGATTTCTGCATTAAATCCTCTCTTACCAGATCCTATCTACTGCAGGAAAAATCTTCTCTGATAACTAACTGAGACACTTATCTATGGATAGACCAGAATGTTGTTTTCAGTCATTTTATTGCTACAGGCCCTGAGCAGAGCAGTAATATTTGGTTTTCCCCTATGTGTCTGGCTTATCAGTGTCAGGAATAGATTCTATCTCATAGAGTGGGTCTTAAACCCTTTCAGTTGGTTACTACTACAAAATTTGTGCTACTATTCCAGCAATGTATTGTGCAGGAAGGTCACCACTATAGATCAAACAGTTTGTAGCTGGGTTGATGTTTACTTTTCTATTTTGGTGGCATTCAAAGTACCTTTCAGTATTCTGAACACTAGTCAGTAAGGACAAAGGCTCCAGGTAGGCAGACACTCAACTTGTCATTTTCAATGAGTAGTGTAGATGTTATCTTCAGCAATAGGACCTTCCCATTAGTTTGTGTAGAATAAGCATTAGCTTTTAAAGTAGCCTGTATTGTTTGGAAGTTCCCATAGGGCTACCTAAAATTTGATTACCTATAACCTATTCCTGGGACATGAGGTTTCCTTTAGTAATAAGAGATAATCAGTTGGGATTCTGTTTGATTCTGTTGAGGTTACACACACACATACAGAGAGAGACAGAGAGAGAGAGAGAGAGAGAGACAGAGAGACAGAGACAGAGACAGAGACACAGAGACAGAGACACAGAGAGGTAGAAATAGAGAGATTAGATAAAAATATAGATATGACACCTCAGATGACCCTTAGTTTTAGCTGGCTTTCTCTGTGTTGCCTCCCTCATCTGCTCCTTCATTTTTCCCTCTCCCCATTTGTTCCTCATGTTCCAATCCCCCTCCTCCAGTCCATCTATAGCTATCTATTCTATTTCTCCTTCCTTGGGTGACTCAACTCTATGCCCAGCCCCTTAACTCTGTACCTAACCTCTGTAGTTTTATAGACTGTAGCTTGCTTATTCAAGACTTAGCAGCTCACATCAATATGTAATTGAATACATCTATATTTGCCTTTTGGGGGTCTAAGTTACCTCACTCAGGATGATTTTTTTTTCTAGCTATCTGACCTTGCCAGTTTTCATAAATGTCCAGGGGACTGTTAACACTATCAGCTCAGGAACACACTCTGAAAACCATTTGTCTATAGGAACTGTTGGATTTTAAAACATTGTGAGTACTTAGTGTGTTACAAAATGTAGTTTAAATGATGGGAAGTCTAAAGTTGGAAGTATGCATGCAACTTTAAGTGATATTGAACACAAAACAAACCTATGATAAAAGAAAAGATGTAAGAGATGAAAACTGCCATTTTAAATGAATTTTCATTATAACAAAAGTATTAATTAGATCAGACGAAACATACTGTGTTCATTAATGTCTTAGTTGAGACTTTTATTGCTGTCATAAAACACTATGACTGTGAGCAACTTAGAGAGAAAAGGGCTTATTTCTGCTTATATGGACTCATCATTGTTCCTCATTCAGGCAAGTCAGAGCAGGAATTCAAGGCAGAAAGCTGGAGGCAGGAGCTGAAGCAGAAGCCACAGACGAAAGCTGCTTACTGGCTTGTTCAGCCTGCTTTCCCATATACCCCATGAACACCTTTCCAGTGGAGGCACCACCCACAATGGGACCAGCCATCCCATGGCAATCACTAATTTATAAAAGCCCCACAGGATTGCCTAGAGGAGACTATTACAGAAGCTTTCTCTCAATTGTGATTCCCTCTTAGATAACTCTAACTTGTGTTGAGTTGACAATAAACTTGCCAGGAAATGTAATTAAAAGATGTCACAGATGCAGGACGGATGTTAAAATGGCAAAGCCTGTCACTATACATGGTATCACACAGATTGTGGGCAAACCCATGTATCTTCTCCAGCACACACTACAGCAGATCAGTTTAAATTGTGAAAATAAATATTTAAGATTACTTTAAAAAAATAAAGTGAATTAAACTGTTTTTCAGTTAGTATGTTTCGGTAAAAGACTTGTTTTCTGGCTATCAGAGTTTGGATTTACACTCTACCCCTGCTCCTCCTCTCCTGGCCCTTTCATGGATGATAAAATTGATCCCACAGAAGCTCCTTCATAATGGACCTGAGACCTTTTGGCCCATCTTCCTTTTCCCCTCCTCATCCTGCTCTTCTGCGTTTTGCCTCAGGTGGGGAAGAAAAGAACACAAATGAGCTTGGACTGAAGTCAGGCATGAAGGGAAAAAGTGTATTAATACCAGTGACCATCTTTGTCTCCACAACCCTGAAACAAAGGACATTTGCCACTAGGAATAGCTTCATCAGTCATACATGTGGGCAGATGGGGACTTTTCACACAGCCCACCAACAAGCAAGACTTTTCCAACACAGAATTGCTTCCTTTTCTTATTAGCATAAGTTATTCTGCTGTTAGCATTGTTTTATTATTATTATTTTTTTAATCTTCCAAGTTGTTACACAGGCATGCAAGATGCTGGCAATCTTGAGGATCTGAAAGCAGAGAGTGGAGATTATAGTGGGTAGCTACAGTTCCTGGTTGGTGTGTGTGTGTGTGTGTGTGTGTGTGTGTGTGTGTGTGTGTAGAGCTTTTTTAAAAAATCAGAGAATTGTGCCCTGCGGGGGCGAGTTTGCTAAACTGTCAGCTCTAGCAGTTAATGAGCTAGTTTGTCAGATGGAGAGAGAAAAGACCCGCTGTAACAATGCTGAGCTTTGTGTGGGATTTCAAAATCAAATCGACTGGAAATGCAGCAAATACTAAATGGTACTGCTTTATTATCTAATGAATTTGCTACAAACTGTAAAATAAAAGTATTAAAGATGTGAGATGGAGAAGAGAAAACACCCAAAGCATTTAGCTCTGCTAAAGTTATGGTGCAGCCCACTCCCTTTTCATCAGAGACAAGCTACAGCTCAGGGTTTCAAGAGATGGTGACATTTTTGGATGATGCATCATTTTATGGTTAATGTTCATAAAGCAAGTGGAAGCACAGCCTCTTCTTTAGGGCTCAGAGGGTGCTAAGACCCAAGGACTTTGGACTTTCCCCGTGGACGGTGCCCATTTGAGTACAGAAGGGCCAGAGATTGAGGCTAGCTTCTGAGCGAGGAGAAAGGTTAATATCATACCTATGCTTGGATTCTTTCTTGTAAGGATGGCGATTGGTGCAGTATGCAATCTACTAAGTGTACAAGCTCTACGCAGGGCAGAGTGAGCAGAGGAGGGACCACCATTCAAGCCAGTTTGAAGTTCTGGCTCTGCTGAATGTGTGGGATATGGGAAAAGGTGTTTAAACTCTGATTGTTCAGAGTCTCAAAGCTCAGAGCTTATACCTCAGGATCAGGCATGTGGTAAAGACACAGAAGTTACTGACTAGGGCATTTGGGGGTCCATGAATGCTCAGGAGGATGCACAGGTTACAGTTTTTCCTTTATCCACATTCCATCTTTCTCTCTTTTGGTTCTCTTCTGTGATACTCTCCTTCTCCCCCAACCCAAAGTCCCCAGTCTTTCCAGTAAGCTTGTTCTCAGAAACACACTACTTAATGAGACAATATGTGTGTTTAACATGAACCTTCACCATGCTTACTATAAATCGGGCATTGTTCATCTGTAGCAGGATCCCACTTCATCTTTTCAGTGAGCCTCTGAAGTAAATTCTTTAATTATTCCCATTTTACACCCTTTTAAAAGCCTTCTATATTGAGACTTAAAATCATTTCCCCAAAGTCAATAATCACAATTGAACCTGGGCATCTGGCTCTGCCCTGTACAACTGATCCAGGGTCTGAGTTCAGAATTTGTCAACCAGTGAGCTCCAGAGTTTGGAAGTTCCTTCTCGATGTGGTTCCATGGCAAAGGTAATTATATGAAGTATGCAGTCAGTACTGAGAATAGAAGTGAGACTTCTCCCATTCTCTCCTAATGAATCCTAGGTAGAGAACTTGTGGAATATGCTTTGGAAAGGCTGGGTGATTGAGCCCTCATTACGCATGCAACTTCTCTCAGGGTTGTAAATCCTTCTGATTACAGGGACCAGGGACCATATCACAATTTGTGGTGTTACACTTGTACCTAACACATAACAGTTTGCTTAGACTGATGGGTGAGTGAGTGAGGGATGGAGGAAGGGAAATAGTAATGAATGAGTGAGTGTTGGAGTAGGGAGGGATGAGAAATGAATGGGTAGAATTGAGGGAGGGATAGTAGATGCATAGATGGAGGAATGAAGGGATGGATATAGAGCAAGAGAGAGATGAATTAATGGGTTAATTTTTTCAGTGTAGCTATCCATGTTAAATAGCTAAATACAAGATACAGAACTTAGAAGGTAGTGTAGACATACTTTAAAAATATTTATATAATGGATTTTTCTCTTTGTCTGTGCTATATATGTCCACATATACGGATATTCAATACAACCTGCTGAGTCTATTCAGTGCTGATTATATGCATGTTTCTAAGGCTGAGCATCCATTTGGTATTAGGCAAATACTTAGGTGGCACATCCCTGGGCAAAAATTGTTGTAGCTCTTCATCTATGGGTGAGGTGTTATGAGATCTCTCTGATCATTATTGGCATATAAACTAGTATTGTCATTGTACAGATCTTGTTTAGGGAATTCATATTGTTGAGATTTCATATTTGTAACTTCTTCTTTGTTTTATATAGAAGATATAACCTTACAGAAAACTTCCAGTCCTCCTTCTCTTCCAGGCTTTCTGTCCCCTCTTTGATGGTTCACTGAACCTTCAATAGAAGAATTGTTATAGGTGTGTTAGGGTTAGGCACAATATGGTCAGTTATTCTCTGCAGTTTTGAATAGTCTGGGTTTCTGTAAGACTGTCTTCTTCAAAAGGAAGGCTTTGTGATGCATAATGAGGGCTACTCTTAAATGTGAGTATAAGGATAAGTATTTAGAATGCATACAGAAATTATACTGGTTTAGGAAAATGGCAATAATAGGTTATCCTGTACATGTGGCTGGCTAGATTTACAGTAACATGAATGAATCCATTTCTATTGAGTGAGCCTTAAGTCCAATGATACAGTTGTTGGTTAAGCCAAGACATAAATGCCACTGTTGTACCTTTGAGGACATCTTGTCATGTTTCTCATCATCGTGGTTTGTAGATGTCACATCTAGGTAGGAGTATTGATTGTTTTCTCCATTGACAGCTTACACAGCCCTTTCTAGTACCATGAAAGCTCATACCCTGGCATGTGGCTTTCAAAAGAATCCCAGCTTAATGCCTCAAGACCTGGTGTCAGAAGTGCATGGTGTCTTCAGAAGTAGCAACTTACCTGAAAATACTGGATGGCAATTAAAGGCAGTGGCAATTTGTTGTATTATTTTGGGAGTCTTGAACTCTCCTGCCAAATAACTCCAGAGGTCTCTCATGTCTGGAGCTGGAGATTTTGCTAGATAGTCTGTGGCTCTCAGGGAGCATTGTCACCCCCAGGTGGCATTACTTCATATGTGACTTAGATAAACATAGAATATGAGTTCCTGTGGCTTCTTGAAACATTCTTAGTGTTGTTTACCTTGATACTATTCTTGTAAGCATGTTGACAATAAGGAACTGATTTAAATGTTCCACTGCAACGGTTCCTGACTTTTCTTCATATTAAAATTGAGCTTTCTCCTGCAGTTATATTTTGCTGCTAGGGTTCCATCCCACATGGACACAGTGAAATCCAAAATTGTTCTTGTACAATATGTACAAGCTTGGAGGCCCATAGGCTAGACTGCATCAAACAATCAATTTTCCTGAATAACATGATCATATTCATTCAGAAAATGTTTACTAGATGCCAGTTCACTCTCAGTTACTAAGGGCTTGAAGAGTAGATGCAAACAAGAGACATACTGTAAGTAGAGGGACAGGAAATAGATGTTTCTCTGTGGCTATGGAGAAACATGAGGCACAGAGAGTTGTGTTACAGGGAACAGAGTTCAGAATGGAACTGCTATTTACTAGAGGACGATCAGTTAGGACAAAATTATATGTAGATGTTTTAGCCTTTCTTATACGGCTTGAATTTGAAAAACCAAAACCACAAAATTGTAAATGTGTGGAGAAAAGAAGGAATTTGAAGGTCTAAATCATTCATAATATTTTTTGCACAATAACTTAATAAAATGAGAAATCCCTTAGATTTGTGATATATCTGCCTGTTTGTATTCTGACAGGATTAACAGCCCTGGAATTTGAAGATGACCACTGCCCCAGAATCCTAAACTGAGCAGCTGGTCAACACCGGCATCCTTCCTGTTACCCGCAAAGCAAAATGGGAGACAGAGAGCCCCTGCTGGGAGGAAGCCAGGTCAGAAGGTGAACCTGCTTGCTTTGGACAGGACCGTATTGAACCTGTTTGCCCACACCTGCCTCCCTCCGTGTAGTTCTGGACCTGTAGTAATGTGTGTCTGCCCTGGAGCACTTGTCCTTCAGTGAAGCCAAAAGCATGAGCACCAGCAGCCACGCATGCCCAGTCCCGGCAGTGCGTGGACACATGACTCACTACCCAGCTGCACCCTACCCGTTACTGTTCCCACCTGTCATCGGAGGACTCTCCCTGCCTCCACTCCATGGGCTCCACGGCCACCCACCTCCCAGTGGATGCAGCACCCCATCACCAGCCAGTAAGTACTCAAGGCCTTTGCCCTGGCAAACTCACACAGTATGGTGGACAGGCTCTGTTCAATTATGTTGGTTTCCCTCTGTCTAAAATTCTACCTGTAATTTTGTGGGAAAAAACAATGAACATGTGGTGATGGTAAGGGGTGACATAAAAGATGGCCTTTAGGTTTTGGCGTATGCTAAGCAGCCAATACACTTGCTCTGGTTTATAACGGGTGGGACAAAAGCTGCTCAGCAGAGCAGGAAGCGATTCCTGAAGAAACTGACCACTGGAGTGTGCACTTCGAGTAAGGGACAATTCTAGGTAAAAGCCATTGGCCCTCCTGAAGCTGGAGTCTCACTTGTGAGATTCCATCTCGGGTATTCTGTTACCGATGCTGCTGGTAGTCCTCAGTTCACAGAGCACGGGTCCACTCCTGTCAGGTGGTTTTCTGTGTCCCTGACGACTTTGGGTTCTCAGCTGAGTTGCTTCTAACCCAAGGTCATTTCTTACCTGATGCATAAAAAGTCCCATGAGAAAGGAAAAGTATTCTGAGACTGCTTCAAGATTAATATGACTCACGTGTGAAAAGTATTCATTTTGGACAGTTTTTAGGAGTTCTGTCTGAAGGCCTAGCCACTATACCAGTGATCTTGTCTAGCTTTGAAGTTTGCGCAGTTGTTATTTGAAGATGGAGGCTGTGTTGGCTCCTGGTGCTGCGGTGGATACCAGGACTGCGTATTCTGTGTTTGTTCTTCCTGTTGCAGAATCAGCTAGAGCTAAACCTAGCCCTCCCTATTGATGCTTCATGTCCTGCTGGTTTTGAGCAAATCCCTCCAAATATTGGTTTGGCTCTAAAAAGTTTATCTGTTGAAGTACTGCCTTAACTTTTTTGGTGTTGTTCACTGTGCTCAACTTTCCCCCTAACCTCCTCACACACAAGTACCAGGAAGTTTGCTCCACATAAAGAGTCCTCTTGAAATTGAGATGGAGCCAACAAAATAAGCAGGGAGTGACAGACAGACAGACATTTGGAATTTGGTGACAAATTCCAGGGGTATGGGTCACCATTACAGAAGAATCATTCTAAATGCTGACTCATTTTCCTTCTTGGAATGACCCGATTGTGATTAATCCTCCAGTGTTTTAGGCTTCTGGCCTCAGTACAGGATGAATAAAGTCTTTGAAATGCTCAGCAACTGTCTCTCATGTTTTTAAAGTTCACATCGAAGGTAGATGCAGTTGAAATGGCTTCAAGGCTGTCAGGAGAAGCTGAAGAATGTCTGTATTGAAAACATATTGTTGCAGGTGCTAGATCAAACTATGGAAGTTCATTCAATATCAAATGATATTACAGAGTTAGCTTCAGTGAGCACAAGGGCATATAAAATGATCGTTAATGCTTAGCAGTCACTCAAGAGCCTCACAGTCTAATTCCATAGCTCAGCCAGGTTGACACACAGTACATCCTAACAGGATTCTATTCTTACATTTATGGTATATTTTGTTGTTGTGACTGAGAAATTAAGAAAACAGGATTTCCATCCTGGAAGATCAAATCTAGCAGATCAGACATTCTTAGGCTCCCTGGAGCCCCCAAGGTAACCAACAATAAATTCCAGCAACCTTAGGCTACTTCCAACCCAGATTCTATGGAAAGTTCAGTGCATACATGACTTATGGAGCAGAGCAATTGGTATTGCACGCTGGTGAGCAGCCCTGGATGGTGTATAGGTTCACTGTCATGCAACCCTCACTTCTTACAGATGCCTCTCAGGTAGAGTGTTCTTCAGAGGTGGGTTTCTGTTTTTATAAATAAAAATGTCATGTTTACATATTGCCTAGAGCAGGCTTTGTAGCCCTCAAGTCCTCAAGTATTGTTGTCCTTTATGGAAAAGTTATTCTGACCCTGTGGGAGTCGGCGGGGGTGGGGGCATGGAACTATGAGTAAGCCTATCCCAGACTTAACCCAGGTCTATGCCTATGCCATTCACTTCTGTGAAGTTCCCTGTCTCAGTCTGTTGGTACCTCTGTAAGAGCTGAGCCATATCATATCTGAGGCTCCTTTTTACCTTGTATGCTAATAACATACATACAATGCTGTTGCTATCTGTTTTATGCTTGAGCCACATTACAATTGCATTCTTTTAAGAACTTGGAGATGCTATTGGTTGCATAGGAATCAACCTTTGAAGGGTGATGGTTTGAAGTTTAAGGAAACAAAGGGTTAATAACTGACAGGAGAATGCTTGGTTTTGCTTTCAGGAGGCATGGAGGAAGATACTGCATGTATGCAACTTGAAAAGTAGCTTGAGTAAGGGCAGATAGAAAAGGTTCAGGCTAAAAGCTTCCAATTGGGCTTCCTTCTTACCCCATCAATGCCTTGCTTTATTTTTTTTCTTACTTCTTTCAGTCAAAGCAAGTAAAATTGCCTAGGTGAAATTCATTAAGATTTTTAGGCATATGAGTGATTGGCTTCATGTACATATATATACAACATGTATGCAGGTGCCCATAGAGACCAGAAATGGATGAATCATGAGCATCTTCTTTAACTACAATTATAAGAGGTTGCAAACAACCCTGTGGGTGCTGGGAGCTGGATCTAGGTCCTCCATAAGAGTAACAAATATTCTTAACCACTCCTCAATCTCTCTCTCTCTCTCTCTCTCTCTCTCTCTCTCCTTCCCTCCCTCCCTCCCTCTCTCCTTCCCTCCCTCCCTCCCTCCCTCTCTCTCTCTCTCTTTCTCTATCTCTCTCTGTCTCCCTCTCTTTCTTTCTCTCTCCAGCCTCAGAAACTCAGCAGCAGTAGTCACTGTTAATAGAGTGTCTATGAACTGGCCATTAATGCGAGAACTCTTTCCAAGCACTTGAGAGGCAAAGGCAGTCAAATCTGCATGAGTTTGAGGCTAGTGGCCTGGTATAAATAGTGAGTCCCAAAGCATTCAGGCCTGCATAGTGAGACTGCCTCACAGACAGAAGAGAGATGGAGAAGGAGAGGGAGGAGGAGTGGAAGGAGGAGAAAGAAGGGAACAGGGAGAGGGAGAATATTATTAAAATCTGTGCTTTGGATCCTAAAAGAAGAAGAATTAAGTCTTATAAGAGGTACCCACTAATTTTTCTCTGGAATAAAATAAGCATAAAATTTTATTTACACCCTAAAATTAACTCAAGAGATATCCTACTGCCATGAATAATCCGTATGTAGCAACTGTACATACATGGGTGGTGAAGGCAGCTACTATAGAGTAGAATACATGACAGGCAGCTGCTCTGAGGCTGTCGGCTGTGATGGAGGGACTTTTTGATGTTTCTTTGATACTCTGTTTATGTCTGTATCTGCTGCTCAAACGGAAATAATTAATCCCCTGCCTCTGAAATGAGGTTCTTGGCAGCAGTATGGGATTGTAGAGACTCCAGAATCTTCCATTGAAAGATTTGAAAAGCAAATAAGAAGACTTTCCATAACAGCTACAGATGTGCTGCTTCTTCCTCATACTCTCAGATTTGTCTCTGACCTATCCAGAGCCCCAGCTGTGCTGAACCTCTGTCTGAATATGGTCTCCCTATTTTCACATCTAAGAGTGTTGCCTTTTCTTAGGGCTGCTGGCACATGCTCCTGATCACTGGACTTTGGAGGCTGAGGCAAGATAATTGAGAACTCAAGTACAGATTGATATATATATATATTAAGACTCTGGTTCTTAAAATGTCCTTGACTCTATTAATAGTGTGTGAACATGCCCTGGTCATTGCATTCTGAAGCCACAGTAAACTTAGAGCACAGGAAAGACGATAAAAAGGAGCATATATTATATAAAAAGGTAAATCCCCAAGCATCCAGTGCCTCATGCATCAATCTCTGCAGTCACCATAGTTTTAATAGAATCCTGGCATGGCTGTCAGATCATTAGTAGAAGTCTTGTTTCACAGATAAACACCGTGAAGCTTTGGGAGAGTACAAAGTTTAACAGCTAGTTAGAGTTGGAGTCAAATTCCAAATGCAGATCTTCTAGCTACAAAGCGCATGCCTTTCCCAGTGTGTCAGCCAGTGAGGTCAGCCTAACCTTTGGATGGTCCTCAGCTGCACACAGGCACCTCTTTCCATGATGTACCATGGGGTCCTTAGACATGACAGATGTCTCAGGGATTCTGAAGCCTCCTTTGCTCCACAAACTACTAGGAAAGTGGCTATCATTTTTCATCTTGGGGAGAGTTGGAGGAAACCCCTGGTAAGAGTACCAGAGCAGAAAGCCTTCCAGTGGGAGAAGAGGATGTGGTCTGCCAGGCGATACTCACAAGCCGGATTCCAGGCTTGCTGGAAAAGTTGGGTAGCTTTCTGTCTGTCTTGCTTTCTTTACCTTCATGGATGCTTACTCAGTTTTATTGTGCCCATGTGTTCTTTTATATGTTCTTCAAGCTGGACAATGGTGCTGAGCATTTTGGCTGATTCTCTCACAAAATGGTCTGTTTAGTTCCAATGTCTTCTACTAAAAGTTCTTTATTTTCTTCCCTGATTAGAAAGCACTGTCCTGTCAAACACAAAATATTGTATTCACCTAAACACCCTAGATCTCCAGGAAGACAGGCGGTGTGTCTGAAAATTAGCTATGACTGGACATAACAGGAGACATTCATGAAGAGGATATGCAGCTTAGATAGATTACAAGTTGCTCACTCGTGTCCACTGGTTCCTTGGCCCAAAGCTTCTAACTCTTTTCTGAAGTACATGCACACTGATGGTCTAAGCCTCACAGGTTGATCCCAGCCTTCTGGTGCACTTTACCCTAGTCTTATCTTCTTTTGTCTGAGACACATTTCCTATGAATGTGCCCAGTAAACATGCACAACAGGAATCAAGTCAGGGGTTCCAGGAGTGATGTACTACTACATGTTCATGGTGTTTCCCAGGTCTATCAAAGTGACTGGTTTTCAGCTGTGTGTGTCATGTTGGAGTTGTGTGTCATATTGGATTCTATCTTCAATGAGAAACCTCCAAAGAATGTGAAGACTTATGGATTGAATTGTGTTTCCCAGAAAAATATGGCCACCCTGACCTAGTCTAGTCTAGTCTGGGCTGTGCCTTATTTGGAAATAGGATCTAAGCAGATGATCAAAGTGAGATACATTTTCTGGGATGGGTGCTGGTAGCTGTCCATGCATACTGGACAAGACTGATACAGAACTAGGGACACTAGGAAGTACTGTGTTCAGACCAGAGCTATGCTGTCACAACCAAAGAACATGTAAGACTTCTGGCCATTTCTCAGAGCTATTAAGAGGCTAGGCAAGCTATCAACAACTGTTCTGTGTAGTTTGAGATGACGCTTTCAGAAATTAGTCTGGGACTGGTAACTTCTAGCACTGGAAAAGGGAAGACTGCATGATCTTCATCATATTCTTCTATGTCTCACAGAAATAAAAACATGACTCTAATGATGTTTTATGTGTCTTCTTTACTTGAGTTGGTGATCTGTATTGCAAAATGTGGTCTTTTGCAGAGAGCTGCAGAGTTGATTTATCCGGCAGATACAAGGCTGTGGTCATGTGTGCTACCATTTTGTTAAAATGAGGCTTTCTCTTATCCCATTCGCATTTTTTTTTGTCTTAGCATTGGATAGCAAACTTCCATCGCACTTCACAGCCTCAGCATGTTCTATAGTGTACCCATATATCTCTTGATGTTAAAGTTTTCCCATTAAGGCTCTACAGGTTCTCTTATCTTCCATATTGGAAGGAGTATACCCAGCAGTATCTTGTCCATTCCAGGTTCACATTTAGGCTTGAATCTCAGGGATTACTGGAGCATTGACTTTGCCACCATAGTTATCGGTTGTTTGTTGACTTGAATGCAACTGCACTGGCATACCTGACAGTCCTATTGCAAGTCTGTGATCTCTTTGCCTGACTTGTCATCCTCATGTCTGGAATTCTCAGTAGCTTCTCATTCCCTTACATAGGCAAATCTTGATGATGTTGTTGCTTAGCCCTGGCCTCTATCCCTTATCCTTCATCCTTAGACACAATCTTAGGATGTAGTTGATTATGTATATTTGTACATTCCACCTTGCACATCTGCAACTGTTACTTTTGCACATCTAGAAAACCTGTTCCATTTCTATTCTTTCTCCCTTCCCTCTTCTTATTTTTCCTCCTTCTACCTCTCTCTCTCTCTCTCTCTCT